>NW_024426119.1:5360343-5399525 GCF_017311325.1 Ursus maritimus | reverse complement strand
GGGGGGGGGCCTCAAGGAGACAGAATACTGTCCATCATGGCTGGCCCATAGTCAGAGAGGCTCCCCGGGAGGTATGCCGCTGCATCCACGAGAAGATACCAAGGAGAAAGAAACGAGCAGGCGTCCCACCACAAGCCCCCAGCTCACAGGCACGGAGTGAACCGAGGCTGCTTCTCCTATGGGCAGTTCCTCTAGCCTTGGTCCGAGTGGAGCAGCAGCAGGAATTTCCAGGGCTCAGTGTGCTGTTGCATGGGACAGCCAGCACAACAGCAAAATAGTGAGGCCAGCACTCAGCAGGAGAGTGAAGGATGGTTCCAAGTTGGCTCCTTCCTTTCCCTCTCCATCTCTCGTCACTCTCCTCTGGAGCTGTGCGCCCCTAAATGTGGCAGCTGCGTCCTCACAGATCCATGTGGGGGCCTCAACTGGGACACTTCATGGTGTCCCCATTAGGGTGGGATTAACCCAACTCTGAAGTGGCAGCTCCTGGAAATCAAGAGTGTAAAATCGTGGTGTCTTTGTTCATTTGACTTGATTCCTGACTGCCTGTAAGCTCCTGTGAATGAGGATCTTGTCTCTCTTGTTCTCTACCCAATGCTCAGTGCCGAGGACAGCATCTGACACCAGTGAACATATCTGTAATGGATGAATAAATGTTAGGCAACAGAGTGGAAGCTGTGGTAGCCGATCGGTTCTCCAAGCACAAGCAGGCAGATCGTGAAAAGTGCGTTTGCACCCCTCTGCACCTGGGACGTAGCCGTGTACGTACCCTCCGGGGTGACTTGCCGGTCTGACGTGCTTTGGGTAAAACTGGGCCTTTGTGTGTTTACCAGCTGAAAAGAGATGGCAGGCGGAAGTGCACAAGCAATAGCACCGAGGCTTCCAAGGGCACTGGGCACAGCAATTACCAAGAGTGGCACGGTGCAACCGAGGAGGTCAGGTGCCTGGGAGGGCACAGCCAGAGGCTAGGCTGGACAGCTGAGGTCCAGTTGTGAAGGGGCACAACGTTGACGAGTTTGCACTTTATTCTGTAGGCGTCTGGGGATTCCTTGGCAGTTTGGAAGCAGCGAAATGATATGATCAGGTAACTCTGAAAGTGATACGAGAGAAGGCTCAGAGAGAGGAGGTCCTGTAATTAGGGAAGCCAATAACGAGTCTATTACACATGCTCAGATTCAGAGAAGCTGAAGGAAGCCGTCTGGGGTGACCAGTTGGAAATATGGGTGTGGATGTTAGATATTCAGACGGTTGGCTATTCAGACAGAGAGTCATATGGGTCCTGTTGAAGTTATGGAAGAAAATACAAACACCTAATCTGAGTAATGTATCATTTAGAAAATCTGATGAAAGCAGGTGTTTTATGTTTCAGAGGCTTCGCAGATACCCACCAAAAAGCCAAGTAAAAGGTCCGTGGACATCAGTTACGAATACCTGATTGAAAAGAGGAAGAATGACAGAGTCTGAAGGAATGAGCTCACCCAAGAAGTGGGCAGAGGAAGACAGTGGTCCCCTACTCTTCTCAACTGCTAGAGAGACGTTGACTACTGCCATCAGAGAGGTAGGAGAAGCAGAAGAGAAAACAAGAGAAAAGGAGAACTTTGTTCTTGAGGTCAGAGGTGCCTCAGACAACACCAGGAAGACTAACCACGTGGTAGAAGATGAAGAAAGAGATAAAGCTAACTTCTAATTTTTTTAGATGTTTGGAAAAGACAAATTACTTAAGTAGGAATAGCTAGAAAGCCTCATCAAAGAGCTGAGGGTGGGCCCAGACACAGAGTTAGGTGCATGCGGAATGCAGCGCTCTCAGGAAGCCAGAGAGAGATGCTTCCCAGGCAGAAGTAGGCCTCTTTCTTTAGAGAAACTCAACAAGACTCGATTATGGAATGAATAATAATTTCTATACTTATATCCATAATGGACTCAGATGTACAGGTGTGTGCAACTGCCCACATGTGTGTTTAGTATTGTGTGTACACCAAATAGCCTATTTATGTAGATAGGAACCCATAGTTTCATATAATTTTGCACTTACATAAAGGCATATTCATCCATTTAACATATATTCATAGGCATCTACAATATAGTATAGAAGAGTGTTACTATCTAATGTCTGTTAAATATCCACATATATATATGGCTGTGACTAGAACTTGGTTCTATTACCCAATGTTCATGAGGATTCTCTGGAGAAATTTCTTAGTGGTCTCACTCTTAAGAAAAGTTGACCAATCTGTTGAACAAAGAAAATTTTTTTTTTGTCTTGCATGTGACAGACATTGAATTTTATACAGAGCTCCCTTTTGAGCATGACTGCTAGAAATCTGAGAGACAAATTTTGGTCCCACTTGTAACCAAGTGCATTGGACTCTATGGGGTGCGTTTAAGGAAATGACTTTCACTTCTGGCTCCATTTTATGTGCCTTATTTTTCACTTTTTATTTCGCACACTTTTTGGTATGTTGTGTACCTTTGTAAGTTACCTTTGTAAGCTTCTTTTTCCAGGAGGTGGCATATAAACATGAAGAAATATAGAAATGAATCACAGAGGGAGACTTTAAGGTCCAGAACATTATGACTGGGAAGAGATCTATTATTGTGGCCAGAATTAAGGCATGTGACAAAGATAATGGGTGTGTTATTAGGACAGCCCAGCAGCGATTACAGGAGTCAGACAGATCTCAGCCCAGGTCACAGTTGTCTCTGCTGTTTACTAGTTGTGTGACGGGAGGCACGGTATTCTCTAAGCCGTAATTTTCCCATCCCGAAAACAGTGACCTCTCGGGATTTGGGGGGATGGCTTAAATGAGGCAGCTATAGAAAGCACTTTAGGACAAGGCACTCCAACAATTGGCTACTGCGATCATCACTGTGTTTTGGACAAGCCGAGCTAGAGCACCATTCCTGGCCCCGTCTGCTGTCAGAAAGTTCTTCCCACCCCTCCCCGCATCTCCCACACCCACAGACGCCAGGCAGCTGTCTCCCGCCAGATACGGATCACACCCCAGACGCGCACCTCCACACTCGCCGCCTCCCGCAGGGTGCGGGGCGCCAACCTCCAGCTGAAGTCCTGCAAATTGCTACCAAGAAGGCCTGGAAGGCGCAGGCTGAGGCAGAGCCACACCTGAGTTCGTTCTTACCCCGCCCCCGGCGGCGCTCCGATAGATACGAGGGGCCCTGCGAAGGGGCCAGGGGTCCCCGCGAGGCGGGACTGAAGCGCGGGGGGCCCCCTCGAGAGCCGCTCCGCGAAGCCCGTCCCTCGGGCCCGCACCTCCTCCGCGGCGCCCCCCGGAGCCTCCCCAGCCGTCGGCTCCCCTTCGGACTGGAGCGTGGGGCCGGGAGCGGCGGGCGGCGCCGCGGGGCGCTCGCGAGTGGTGGGGGCGGGTTTCGGAGAGGAGCCGGAGCGCGCCACACATTTCCTCCGCCGACAGCATCTGCGCGTGTCAGGTGGTTGGTGCGGGCGAGAGTGCGCGCGCGCGTGAGGGCGAGAGGGCGCGCGCCCAGAAACTTTGTGCCTGCGGGTGCGCCTCGGGCGGGCTCGCCGGCTCGGAGCGCGGCGGGTGGGCGGCCGGGGGCGGAGGGGCTCTGCGGGCGGCGGCGACGGCAGTGGCGGCGATGCGCCGCGCCCCGCCGAGCCCGTCCCGGCGCGCTAGGTGAGGCGGCCGCGGGAGCGCCGGCCGTGGCCATGGGCACCCTGGGCAAGGCGAGAGAGGCCCCGCGGTGAGTAGGGGCCCGGGCCCTCGGCGGCGCCAGCTTCCTCTCTTGGGTCGGGCGGCCCCTTGAGCCCTCTCGGGGGTGGGAAGTGGGGCGGACGACGTGGGCGCCTCCTTCTACGGGAAGTTGCTGTGCCGGGGTGCGAGCGGCGGCAGGCCAGGGCTCGGCTCGGTTCAGGTCCCGGGAGACCCGCGCGCTGGGCAAGTGGGGCAGGGAGCTGGGTTCTGCGCGCGGCGAGCTCCGGAGTTGCACGGATCCCCCCTTCCTCCCCCGGCTCCTCGGCGTCCGGCACCTGGGTCTCCCACTCGCGGACTTTCCGCAAAAGCCGCACCTGCTGCGGGCGCGGGGCTCGGGCAGCGCCCCCTGGCGGCCTCTCCTGGCCCTGCGGATCCGGGGCCGGGCCCAGAAAGGCCGGCCGCGTTTGCGGCGGCGAGCTCTCGGAGGTCCCCGAAACATACAGCCTTCTGGGGGGAAACTCTACCCCCTACCCCTCCCACTGCGATTCTAGAGAGATCCTGTTTTAGGAGGGTCTTGAAGATGAAGGAAGGGTGATAGTGCAAAGTCTCTTGGCAGGAGAAAGAGGCCTGGAGGGGCCAGGCAACTTTGAGTGTGTCCCCCTAAGAGCAGGGAGGGCCTGGGCACAGCATACCAGTTGTGCTCTGCCCAACTCCCTCCACGTGGACTCCGGTGTGACTGCGCCGTGCCCAGCCCGCACAGACAGGCCCGGGAGCGGCAGGAAGCTTTACCCTGCTGGACTTTCTGGAGCCGAAGGTTCTTGGCCCTTTCTGCACTCCCCGGACTAGGGGGTGTTTGCCCCGAGGTTACAGCACTGCACCTCCAGCTAGACTGGGGGGAGGGCAGGAGGCGTCGGTAAGTTGCACTGAGTCTATACTAGAGGGCTGAGGGAGAGGACAGGACTGGAAAGAATCCTCACCAGAAGCCAATTAAAGCCACCTTCCACTGCAGAGAAAGTTGGGGAAATCTGTGTTCTTGTCCTCCATTTCATCCCTTTCTCTTCTTGGATAGATTTCATAAAAAGTTCAACCCAAAAGTGTGCGTGTCCTCCACGGAGGCACCTGTGCCCTGGAGAGGATTTGACCTGAACCAGTTCAGAGTTTTGACAGCCTCCTGCGGCAAACCCCACGCGGCTGTGGCAGCTCATAGTCTCAGAAAACACCATCAAGTTAATCTGTACCTCTTGGCCTTTTTTTTTTTTTTTTTTTTTTTTTTTTTAATTTACAGGGGAACATTTGGCTACAATCCTTTAAAAGTATGCCTTTGGAGATTTAGACTGTTCTTTCTGTGGATTATTTAATACCCTTAGATATGCCTATAATGAAACATTTTATACATCCTTACCTACAGCCATTTCACCAGGAGAGAGAGTGGTTTGCAGGTTTGTCAGGAAGCAGCCAGTCAAGAGACTGCCAGCAAAAAGAGCAGAGTTTCCTAATTTATGGTGCAGATAACCCCATTTCCCCAGACCTCTCAGGTTGCAGTTTGGTTTTTAGTAGCCTCTCTTCTCCCTGGTGTCTCAGGCCCCGAGCCTCTGAGGCTCTCTGGCCTCCATACTCCCAGATTAGGTCTCTCACTTTCCCTTCCCCCCAACCTGAATACTCCCTTCACACTCCCTCTTTCTCCTTGAATCTCCCCTAGTCGCTCTTAATTCTGGTAAAAGCATCTACCTCTGAGAATCACCTTGGGAACCAAAGTGGTTTCCCTTATGGCTGACATTAGGAGACATGACTAGAATTAGAGCCAGGGCAGTTTTCGGAGACCTCAGTGGTCGATACCACCAACTGAGAGAGAGAAAATGGAATTTTCCCTGGATCCAACAGTTCAGAGACTGAAGTTAACACCTCCCAGCCCCAGGGGCAAAAGCCATATGTGGAGACCCAGCCTCCAGTAGCAGCTGCCTCCTCTGGGGGGGGGGGGGGGGGGACTGAGGAAAAGTAATGGGGAAGGCCTAAGAGAAGAAGACTCCTCCTGAGAAGGACTTCATTTTCATCTTTCCCCGCTTTGCCTTGGGTGGAGGTCTTCATGGTGAACAGGCAGCAATGAAGGCAGAGGCTGACTGTTTCCACTGGACCCCCAGCACCAGGTTTAGAGAGTTGCCAGTACTTTTAGGAAGGGAAGGGAGCCTGGTTGGGGAGCAAGGCCTGGGGCACAGGAGGCCTGGCCTCTATCAGTCTCCGCACTAGTGGCCAGTGGCATTGCCCTTCTGAGTCTGGATCTCCCCACGTATATATGGAACTGGAAAATGACCCTGAAGAGTCTCCCGGCTCTGGGGTCTGAGGATTATTCCAGGGGCCTGCAGGAGGAAGAAGGCCTGAGATTCAGCCTTTAGGTTAGCAGCTGCGCTTTGGGAGGATTTTTTGTCCTGAATTTTCTAGCCCCTCTGTGACCGTCTGCTTGCTGATTCTTGTGCAGCGAAGGGTGCATGGTTTCAGGCCCAGTAAATATTTATTAAATAAAGCCAGAGAGGCACCAGGTACAAATCCCAGATCTAGCACATACGAGCTGTATAGCCTTGGCTATGTCCCTTAGAGGCTTTTCCATTCAGTTTCAACTTCATGAAATGGAGATAAGATCTTTCTGGGCTGTCAGCTTTAAAAACCATTTAAATCCCCAGTACAGTGCTTGCCATATCATAGGTTCTCAACTGATTATGCTCATTATTTTCTCTTGGTTTCAGATACTGATCTGATAACTGGGGTTATCACAGGACCTGGATAAAAATCAGTAATGGTCAGAAACTTGATCTTTCAGAACTCACTTCCTTGGCTTGGGAGATTCTCAGAAGCCAGTCGTTGATGCAGTTCCCGTAGGCTCACCCCAAGTCAAAAGCAGAGTCCAGTGGCCACTGCTAGATAGCGCCCTGGAGCCGGTTTGAAACAGAGCTCAAAAGGCATGGTCTTCCTTCCACTAGTCTGGCTGTGGACTGAGAGTGGCCCAGAGTTCAGGACACTGTCTTTTAGCTGGTTTCCCAAAATCCACGTGTGCCCCAGCATTTTATTTTGATCTGAGTGTTTCAGCTCCTTCTGGATGAGATTCTTTCGTCTTGGAGCAGCCTCCCCCACCCCTCCGCCTGGAACTGGTTCTCTCTCCTCTAAGAACATCACACTTCCTAGGCTTGACACCCACAGGACACTTGAGATTTATAGAGTTGTCTTTTCATGGTCTAGGTCTGATTCTGCAACTAGATTTTTGAATTAAGGAACTTCTCGTTCACCTTTCTACAACAACAGGAACTAACATAATGAGTATGTTTTACAGTTTACAGAGACCCTTCACATAGACTCTCTCACTGCGGTCCCCTGCCCCTCTGGCCTATCCCAGTGTCTTATAGAGTGAGCACTTCTTAAATGATGCCGTTATGTGTTTATCAAAATACAGAGTGAGTAGCTAAAGTTAGGGATCTGAGGTACATTTTTTTTTTTTTTGGGTCTCCTCTTTGGTAGTAAACTGTGAAATAACCAAAGCCACAGAATTAATTATATGTTCAAAGAAGTTACCAGAAACAACACCCATCACTATTAAACCTGAAAAGATTATAGATATGTATCTGTGTGTGTGTGTTTAAATGGGAAGGAAAGTAAAATGCTTAGTTAACTTTTATATATCCTATTGCAAACAACTTGACCTGTACTGTTGAGGTCAGGACCAAAGATAAAGCTAAGTGAGAGTGGGTGAGGGTGCCCTCTTAGACTCCTAAGCCATTTCCAGATCCAGACTTGTCCTTCTACATTCAGTTCTGGCATACAGTTCCCTTTAGTTCTGCTTTTTTTTTTTTTTAATCAGTAAGGACTTAATAGAATGATATTTAGTGGTGAAAATGACTCAGTGATTGCCTATATTATCAGCAATGAAAAACAGAATCTTAAATTCCAAGGTTCGTGAGAAAGGCAGGATTAGCTTAAAATCCAAACACCACCACCATAAATCTTCTCCCCTGCACACGGGTCCTTAGTCTTCAACTTCTCCCGCAAAGTCCAGAGGTATTTCTGGGGCTACCTGGCCTTCCGTAGCATCTCTGGTATGGCTCAAGATGAATGAATTTAGCTGAAGATGAGACCGAATTAAACAGTTCTTCAGAACCAAGTCAGTGGGCCCCCTGCTGAAATCCGTTATTGCTAGGAGCTAAGGACTGCCAAGAGGGTCTTGCCTCTGCCTCTCCCCTTCAGGAGCTGGAGCCAGCAGGCCAAAGCAATTCCAGCCCCACGACGAAGAGCCCTCTTGCAGCCCTGAAATCTCACCTCGTTATTTGCTTGGGAGATATCTCTTTAACAACCAGCCAGTCCATTGGGTGCATTTGCCAAGTGGGAGGGGTATGTCTTCTATCAGCCCAACTCTCAGGATTAATTGTCTTCTCTCTACTCCTTTCCTGTCCAATCTGCCTTCAGCGCTTGGAGCTGCCAGTCTGCGTGTCCCCTGGCTGCTCGGCTCGCACTCACTGCCACCTCTTTTTCCCCAGGAAACCTTCTCATGGCTGCAGAGCTGCCACTAAAGCTAGACTAGAGGCGAAGCCAGCAGGCAGCCCCGTCCCCTCCCATCCCAGCCTGGCCCAGATCACCCAGTTCCGCATGATGGTGTCTCTGGGACACTTAGCCAAAGGAGCCAGCCTGGACGATCTCATCGACAGCTGCATTCAGTCTTTCGGTGAGTTGGCTAACTGCCCACATGCAGAAAAATCTATTACTTTGTTCTTCCCTGAAAAGTTGCTTTGTGGAATAGCAACCTAGATTGTATTTTGGCTTTAAAAATATCTTTTGAGCCTTTGAAATGTTGGAGACCGTGTGCAGTGCCTATGGCACATGACTGCGTGGGTGTAATAGGTCGTGATGAGAGGTGTGATTTCAAGTGAGAAGAGTTACCGGGGAGAGTTCGCATTTCCATTTTTCTTAGGACGGAGGTTTTTCTCGTGATGAAAAATCTCATAAAATGCTGCTGTGCCTCTGGTGCTTGGACATTTTTCTGCCCTTGTGTTCTTAGGGTGCACGAAGGCTCGGTCCCACGAGCAAACAGTTATCAAACAGGAATTTGAAAGCCTTTGGGTCATGTGGACAGCAAAGTTTCATAATTCCCCTTACAATGGAGGGTAGTTGTGGTGGACTAGGGAAGGACAGGTTAAAGCCAGAACAGCTGTGACTGGAAGATACTGGTTAGTAAGTATTGTGATTGAAGGTCAAGGATCTGGGAAATGAGCAGACAGACGCACACTGACAGTGAATTATCTAGAACGCTGCACGCTGTTATCGCCGTCCTCAGCGTGAAGGATGCACCACTTAGGGTAGCTCACAAGCAGTTATCTGCAAAGATGCTCCGTTGTTTTTTTTTTTTTAATTTTATAAGCACTGTCTTTTTGGGGATTGTTATTTGGGAAAGAGTGATTGGAAAGTACTAAATATTGGCTCTGCTCCAAAAAAGGAATGGTTAAAATTGATGGAGAATTTGTAGATTTCCAGCATCCCTGTCCCCTCTCTGTGCCCCCTTTGAGTGCCTCTGTCTCCCACCGTGAAGTGGATGTGTGCACGCGGCTCAGCTCCGAAGCGCCTCCCCAGCCCAGGCCCTCATGGAGCCTCCTGGGGAGTGTAGGGGAGGCTCGACCAGACCCCAGGCAGCACGACCCATAGATGGGTTAGATTCGGAACGAGGCATTATTAGCTGGACATGTGTACTGCTCGGTCAGACCTTATTTATCGAGTTAGGAAAGATTTGACTTTTAGGGATACTCATTTAGTATACTCCAGTACGACATTGAATAGTTCTGATGGTTTCAACATTGGTTTAAAGCACTGGTCCTCAAATGTTAGTGCAGAATCACATGGAGGTGGTTTTTTTTTTTTTTTTTTTTAATAGATTGCTGGACCCTGCCCCCAAAGTTTCTGCTCTGGCGGGTCTGGGGTAGCACAAGAATTTACATTTCTAACAAGTTCCCAGGTGATGCTGATGCCGCTGATCCAAGAACCCACTTTGAGAACCACTGCTTTATTGTTGTAGACTTTTTTTTTTTTTTTTTTTTTTTGTTTTTTTTTTTTTTTTAAAGATTTTATTTATTCATGTGACAGAGAGACAGCCAGCGAGAGAGGGAACACAGCAGGGGGAGTGGGAGAGGAAGAAGCAGGCTCATAGCGGAAGAGCCTGATGTGGGACTCGATCCCGGATCGCCAGGATCACGCCCTGAGCCGAAGGCAGACGCTTTAACGACTGCGCTACCCAGGCGCCCTCAAATTTTAATTAAATTTCCATTTGCACTCTAATCTTTCAGTTACGAATTACTTTGGGAGCAGAGTGAGTGATTTTCTATTCTTAAATAGTTTTAGAAAACACACAGGCAAGGAGGTGAACTAGAAGTTGGGAGGCTGGTGGGCATATGGCCGTGAGCAGCCTTGTTCGTTGTGTGCTTTACTTTCAGCTCGTTCCCCCTGGAATAGACTGCAAAGTTCCTCACAGAGTCTTGGGAGGCATACACACTAGTCTTTCACAGGGCACTGCGGACTGTTTCAGAAATAAAGATTTTTATTCTTTCTCCATTTCATTGTTGAGAAAACAGGGACGGAGAAATGGTATTTATCATGCTTTCTTCCTCATGTGCCAATCTAGCACCTGCGGGCTGAGGTCAAGGCTGTTTTCCTAACCTTCCAAGTATCATGACATCAACCTGAGAAATCCATGACCAGTTCTGAAGTCCTTCCCCAAAAGAACCAAGCCTAATCCACCCCCCTCAACAACTCCTACAAGGGCAAAAGATGCATTGTTTTCTGGAATATGTTGATCTGAAAAGAGTATGTTAACATCCCAAAGCTGTAAAAGTCCCATTGAGTCCAGTAATCTTTCATCCACTCTCAGGAAGCCTAGATAAAGTCCCTCATTGCATCTGACACAGGCTGGGCCATGCACAAGGGGAATTACAGTGACCGGACAGACCGCTGTTCTTTATTAGAGCTTGGAAGAGCTGAGAGTTGCCCTGCTCAGGAAACAATAGATCCACGAGGCAAGCCGTAATAACCTAAGGTGTGCAGGAAGAGCAAATGCTCTATACACGTGGAGTCTGAGGAAATTCACTTCCCGGGTGAGGCCAGAGTAGGGAGAACAGCCACTGTTGAAGCAGTGGGAAAGTCAGATCGCGAGGTTTTACATAGTACGTACTACACAGTTTCATACCGCAGAAATTTATATGAAAGAGGTGAAAAAGAAAAGACACACCGCGTCTGAAGGGAGCGGGAGATGCACCGTGATTTTGGGTCCTGGGTTGTCGCGGCCATGTGTAGTGGGGGAGGGGAGCGGAGCTGGGGATCGATAGCAGCCCTTGACAAAGAACAGTCCGGGGCAAAATGCCTGCTTGTGCGTCTGCAGGTCTCCCCAGAGGTGATCTGAAAATAGTACAGGGCGAGCCTCGTGTTTCTCTTCTAACCTTATCTTACTGGTGGTTTTCTCAGCTTGGTACCGAAAAGTTTTACTGTAGTATAAAGCAAATCTAGCTTAGCTTTTTGTTAATGAGTTTAGATGCCTTCTCATTTTAAAACCTGTGAAAAGAGGGAAAGAATACAGAAATGTGGGGAAACTGTTTTGTTTTTTGGTAATCTCACACTTGAGACTCTGGCTTCAGCCACCCTCCCACCAACTTGGAGAGAAAAAAAAAAGGGGGGGGAGCCTTTTTTTTTGAACATTTAGACGAATTCGTGAATTTACGTTGTCCTGCCTTGTCAGCCTCACCTTCATGCAGGTGCTTTGAATTAGCTGCAGCTGGGCTGTCTGGCATGGTAGCCATTAGCCAGATGTGGCTATTTACATATACATTTCAATTCATTAAAATTAAAATCACGCGTAACAGGTAGTGCCTCCCGGAAGCCTCACTAGCCGTATTTCAAGCGCTCGACAGCCACAGGTGGCGGCCGCTGCTGGACAGAGTCATGGGGACTGTTTCCATCAGGGCAGAAAGCCTGCTGGACAGTGCTGCACAGGGCGGATGGTTCACTTGGAGGGGAAAAGCAACAGAGAGACCGCCTGGAAACTACGGGATTTGCATTTTTCTAGCATCTCTAGGTAATAGTCTGAATACTGTCAAAGGCATCATGGACAGTTGGATTTAGCATCTTTACTGATGCCTCTCTAATATTATTGACCATTAATTACCACCCTACTGTTCTCAGAGGAAGGACTTATTACAGTGCTTTTAAGGGTGGGTGACCAGCACATACAAACTAAGGGTACTCTTGAAGGCCTCCAGCGAGTCTCCCATTGTCACAGACAAGGTTACAGACCCGTGATGAGAAACTCAGAGCCTTGAGTCATAGTTCACTGCTTCAACCATGAGACACCCCACTCCCACCTTGTCTTGTAGTCAGAGGTCATGCTTTACCTTCTCGGTGTATTATTGCTTGTTAATCTACTCTTCAGCTGAGCATAACGAGGCAAATCATCACAACCTGGTGCATTTATGTCAAACATGTGAATCACACCATCTGTTTCAGGGACAGAAAAGACCTATGAGATCATCCGGTTTTTAATATTTTCACTTTTTAAGAGGGCTGCCAGCATTTGGGGCCAAACGGAAGGCTTCACATATCCAAATTCACAAAACTCTTCCCTCGTTCCCTTCTGCATGCAAGACAGCTTTCAACAGCATCAGAAAGAAAGCTGCAAACGTGTCCCAGAAAGGGACCCTCAGCAAGGAGCCCTCCTGCTCCCAGGTGGGGTGTAGGAGGACATTCAGTGTCTTCGTCGTACCTGTGAGTGTGAAGGGAAACACAGCTCAGCTAAGATCTTGTATTTATAGAGGGCTGTTTATTTTTTCTTGGAGTTCCATATGTATTGGTTTTCTTTTAAACTCAACTCTGAAATCCGCAGGTCAGGTGGTAGGAGAAGATAAATTGAGCCTCTGAGGATTGAGGCAATTTGCCTCACGCCCCTAGTCTCGAGAGAAAACGTGCTGCTCATGTGCTTTTTCCTCTGTCCCCAACAGCCACTTGTGACCTGAGCTGGGGTATGCTCAGACCCCTCGCCTAGGAAGGCCTCCCTTCGTGCAGGCAGTGCAGAACAGGCCTGAAGCCTGTGCCCACATTCTGCAGGGCTGGTCTCCCCCAGATGAGAAATTAAATTCCATTCAATATGAGAAATATTCATTGGACCCCATGTATGTATATCTACCTGAAATTCTGTCTTGAACAAAGCGTTAATTAAAATTACCGTAGGCATTGTACTAATGCTATACACAGACCTCCCAAACTAATGGGTATATTTTCTGCACCATGGAACATTTAGATATTGAAAGCATTTTATAGACCTCAGCTTATTACGAGCAAAACCCTACACCCACTGTCTATCATTGGAGCCAAAGAAGGCAATCACACATTTGTTGGGACCACACACAGTTCCCTCTGTGGCAAAGGGAGGGCGAGGTATTCCTCACCACTCTGCAACTTAGAGTCTGTGCACCAAAGTGAGGTGCCCAGAGGCGACAAGGACACAAGACCAGAAGCCCAGGGCCATGATACTGAAGGATACTCAGACCCAAGAATGGGCAACTCCAACGAATAGAGCCAAGTGTCAAGAAGGGGCTCAAAGCCCTGTCTGTTGTGGATGACAGGTCCTCTGTGAAGAAGACCAGAGCTGACCCAGTAGCCTCCTCAGTGGAACCCCCAGTTGCTGGGGTGTCACATGTAAAGAGTGGTCTTTGGGGCACCCACGTTGTAAGGCTTTGAGGCATCAGAGCAGCTGCCAGGCATGACTGTTGTAGCCCTCTGGAGGGAAGCAGCATTCTGTGGTCAAGATGCTCTTTATTCTAAGGAGTGTCTTTGCTGCATCTTCGACAGGCTGGCAGCACCCCGTGCCCCAGCCTGACATGTCTGCCCTGTCATGGGTGTGAGGTACAGTGATTGCCAGGCTGGAGAGAGGCGGAGGTGGGAGATCCCCTTCACTCTAATCTGTGCTGTCCTATGTGGTGTTCACAGCAGTCCTTCCTCTGTGATAGAGAAATGTCAGTGCGTAAGCTTGACAGTGTCTCTGGAATCCTGAGCATTTTAGTTCGGTAAGTCCATCCAGAGAGATAAGGGTTACTGCTGAGAGACAGACCAACAGACAGGCAGACGGTGGCTGAACACTTACTGTGGGCTCTGTAGGGTGCTGGGCCTTTACCTGAACTGGGCCCGTGAGTCTTCACAACAACCCTATAAGGTGGGTATTATTTTGCTTTTTTAATGAATAGGGTGTTAAAGGTCAGGAATGTTCCATAGCCTGTGGAAAGAGGCCCCACCTCATTAGTGGGAGAGCTGCTGGGATCTGAACTCTGGTTGGCTTAGCTCTGAGGTTCTTGTCCTTTCTAGTCTACCAGAGAGTCTCCAACGTGAACGTGAGCAGTAATCATCAGGGGGTGTGTTCATTCAGATTCTTGAAGGTCAGCTCCAGAGATTTTTCCTTCAGCCCAGTGTCACTATGGTTTTGAGGGAGGTGACCCATGAATTAACTTTGAGAATTACTGTTCTCTCGGGCACTTGCCAGCCCTTCCCAGTTGTGCAGACTGCCTTCAGAACTTCCTGCCTGTCAGTCGTTTGGCTGTGGAAGTAAACAATGTGGGCGTCCGTTACAACTACACTTGGGTTCTTTGCACTCAAAGGCAGGATTCCTCGTCTGCATTTCCACCTGTAAGCCACCCTCCGACCAGTGTCCTGGGTGCTTTAGGGCCTTGCTGCCTGTTGTGCGCTTGTTCCCCAGAGGTCAGCGGCCTGGAGGTAGTGGCTGTGCTGGGAAGCAGGAGAGGTGCTTCGTCTAAGTACTTCCCCAAAGTGCCACTTTTCCTGCAGATTTTTTAAGGCCACATGTTGACACGAAGGTTATTAAGTCCATGGTGGAAACACAGTAGGAAATGGTGTGAAAGCAAACGCACTGTCATCAGCCGTGATTGGGCAGAGGCCAGTGGAGGGCCCACCCCCAGGCCCGCCTCCTGCTGTCGGGACCTGCCCTCTCCTGCCTGGAGCAGTTCTGGCTGCTGGACGGTGCGCCTTGTCCCGCGGGTAGTTTGGGCTTCTCGCTTCGCGGGCACCACGGTCGTTCGGCGCTGTTAGGTTCCTGAAAGTCTTAACCTGCAAAAGCCGTGTTACATTTTCAGGAGATTTTAAGCCAGTTGTTAGACACAACCACCATTAAAACTTAAATTATGTAAACTTAAAATTATGTTAAACATGAAGGTAAGAAGTCCCCGAACTCCTCGTTCCCTCACGTAGGACCACATGTTGCTATTCTCCGTGCTCTCGAGGTTTCGCCTGTTGTAGCCCCACCGTACGGATGCCCCGGGCGGTATGCTGCGGTGTGTGCGCCTCGTCCTGCCTCATGTTCTGTGAAATCGCGCGAGTAGCTGGAGCTTGCCCGGGTCGGCAGTATTTACACCCCGGGAATAGACGAACGCTGCTCATCAGGGCTCCTGTGGAACCTTCTGGCCGGAGAGGCGATTGTGGGCTGTTTCCCAGCACAGCAGCTCCTCCCAGCCGCAGGGGGCGCTCCCGCAGCACAGCGTCTGTGGCAAGGGGAGCTGAACACCGGAAACGGGACTTTGTATCACCTAATTAGGGGAACGTCAGTGAAGTTGAAAAT
This sequence comes from Ursus maritimus, assembly GCF_017311325.1. Classification (NCBI taxonomy): domain Eukaryota; kingdom Metazoa; phylum Chordata; class Mammalia; order Carnivora; family Ursidae; genus Ursus; species Ursus maritimus. The sequence continues at coordinate 5,384,228 of NW_024426119.1, read as the reverse complement.
TTGTCTTAAAGTGACAGTGGAACTTAAAAATTCAGGGAGTCTCATTCTGCAGTTGAAGCTGTTTTTGTTTTTAATTTACCTCCTCTAAAAATTCTCCATCGTTAAACTATCCCTTCCCTCTGACCAGCCAGTCCTCAGGTTTGTGACCTCTGTCGTTCGTGTATTATATGCGGTCTCCATCTGTATAATCATTTGCCTCCATTTCCCACTACGTGGTAACAGGTCCTAATGATATATGCATAACCAAGCTTCTGTTGAGTATGTTTTCATAAGTTTGTTTGCTAACTGTATTTCTAATTGTGTGGACTGTTCATATCCTTTACCTATTTATCACTCACTATTTAATGTTCTTATTATTAGAAGTTTGCGGAAGCTTTTTATATGATAAAGCTATTGGCTCTTTGAATACCATTTGCTATCGACATTTCCCGCCCCCGCCACCCCATTTCTATTTTTTATGTCAGTTTTGGAATTTTAATGTTTAGAAATTTTACATTTTTATGTAGTTAAGTTTGTCCTCATTTTTTAGATCTTTTCCTTTATAAACTGTAAACTTGAAAAGAATACCTATTACAGAGATTTAGTGAATGTTCCATTGTCATTTTAATCAAAGTTTTAACCAAAGTAAATCCATTGTATGATAATAGTTACAATCCCACTCTTGTGGGTGATCAATGAAAGTTTGTCAGTAGGTTTTTGCCGAAGAAAAAGAAGCCTCCAGTTTTGTTTCTGAGACTGTCGTTGGCTTAAAACCAGGGAGCTTGGACTTTGTAACTCAGAGCCTCAGTTTCCCCTTACTATGATGGTATTGAAGTGATTTCTGATATTGACAGGGTCTGGGAGAAGGTGTCATGTGGTCTTGATCATGAATGACGTTGGATGTGAATTTGAAGAAAGCCCTTTACAAATTTATATATTGAAAGAAAGTACTTTTGATCTCTTTGAAGTACCCTTAGGGTGGAGACTTAGATAACCAACCAAATCTAAACCCATTTCTCCTAAATTATTAATATAGAGTGAGTCTATTGTTCTTACATTTTTTTTTATTGCGGTAAAAGAAAACATACATAGCATAGAATGTACCACTTACATAGGCCTTTACAATATTATTTTAGTAGTAGTTAACTTTTGAGTATATACTGTGAACAACATGGTCTTCATATTAATACATCTTAGATACATATTGTCACTTAATCTGCACCCTTTTATCTGTTCTTATATTTACAAAGAACTAACTGTAACTCAGCCCTCAGGTTTACTTTTTAAATTTTAATAACTTTAAAAATCATTCATGCTCACAACAGAAAATTTAGAAAACACAGCCTAGCAGAAAGAAGAAAATCATGTCATCCATTCCATCACCAAGAGCAAGATAAACGCTACTAACATTGTTTGGCGTATCTCCCTAGATTCTCTTCTGTGCCTGTTTACAGGCACTACAATCGGGGTAACCTTTCCATGGTAGATTCACCGTAACTAACTCTTTGTTTTCCATCATTCACATTTTAAACAGTCCAATCTTACAATCAATACTAGTATTTGTAAAGAGGCATGCTCGCACACTGAGTTGCTGTTCAATCCTAAAATGGATTTTTAAGAAATGATTCCTGCACAATCCCTTCAAATGTGGGACATAAAAGTAGAGGTTGTCTGGCAACTAAAATGAGTCTTTAATGAGGAATTAAAGGCATTCCAAGAAGAGTAGCTACTCCTTCATTTCTAATGCTAAGTGCTAATTATAATAACCATGGCTGACCATACTTGTAATAAATCAAGGAAACAAACAAAAAACTGCTTCCATTAACTCGAAATTCTAGATGTGTTTGTTTTATCTTAATGCATAGAGAAAGTCAGATGGCTTTTGTTGAAGAGAAACTTTACTTTCAGAAATGTCTTTATTAATAAACTTTCTGAGGGAATCTTAAGAAGTAGCAACTGGGAAAGATACATCGAAGAAATAAAGATGCTACAATTTGGTTCATTTCCGATTCTTCTGCAGAGTGAAAGAGGTGGTGGACGGTGGTGTGGCAGAGGCCAGGTTTGAGTACTTTGGTTTTTTTCCAGAGAGTAGTCTTGGGGAGATATTGCTGAGGTTCTTACCAAAGTCTTCAAGCAGATGGTACTGCCAGGAGGGAGCTCGGTTTGAGGGACACCAGGGATTCATTTAAATGGACAAAAGAAGTGGGAGCCAGAAGCGCTGTTCTTGGCGGAGGAGGGAGAAGCAGAGATTGCCAGTTTTATAGTGAAGGAGAAAATGGTCTAAGCAGAGTAGTCAGGTGCTCAGAGATGAAGTCATCTGGGAATTTCTGGGGTGGAGGAGCAAAGGTAGCCACGTCTGGCTTCCCTTCACTGATCTCTCTGAACCACCTTCCAGGACTTGTTTTTGTCATCTTGCGAACAGCCGCATTTTAAGGGGGCACCCAGGGCATTTAGGAGGCCAAGAAATGTTGTAGCTTTAGCATTTATGAGTCTATTGTGTTAGACTGGAGAACAGCCTAGGGAGCAGCCTTAAATCTGATGAGCAGGTAATCATTTTGGTGAATTTGGCATCCAGTGTGTCAATGCCAGGTGCATAGAGGCTTTTTCAGCTCATCAGCATCATGGGTGCAGATTTACTCCATCCAAACCTGCTTTGGTGGGTTCACCATTTACTTCTACTCCCAGGTAGTTGAGGTCATACAGTGAGTCCCTCCAGCTTCTGACGTGCTGCTTCCCAGAACCTAGCTGGAGTACTCATGCTGCTGGCTGCCAGGCTCTTCAGTTATTGCCAAGGATAAGCAGAGTGCCTGGTCTCAGTGAGTGACGCTGGGGTTCACCTGTTTGGTTCTGCTTTAAGCCCCAAAGAAAGAGCTCCCCACACTTACTATGCCTGTGGTTCCCCGACCTTGTCTGACCTAGTGGCTTTGAGGCCTGTTAGCTGCTCAGCAACCACCATCGTCTACCTGAGATGGACTTAGCTTTAGTTACCTAAGAAAGTGTGCCCCCAAAATGGCAGGAAATGTGGTGGAGGACCCTCTCGATTAAAGAGACTGAAGGGACACTTCAGTCATAGTGTGTGAATATTTTTTTCTAAAAAATGTGTGTATATATGTATACCTACACACATATACTGATAATTATATTACATTAGTATATGATTATTTGTGTTTGGAAATTGGTATGCTGACTGGGTAGTCCATGATATTATGGAATTACTATTCATTTTGGTTTAGGCATGTTAATGCATTTTTTTCTTAAGAGTCCTTATTTTTAAAAATATATACGGAAATAGTTACTGATGAAATATCATGTTTGGGGTTTGTTTTAAAATAATATGAGACAGAGAAGTCAGTGGGGTACACATGGACCAAAACTGGCCATGTCCTGGTCATTGTTGAAGCTGGATTAAGTCCATAGAGGTTCTCTACTTTGCTTTACCACTGTGGTATATGCTTATTGTTTTCCATGAGATCTTGGGGCTCCTGCTGGCTCAATCCGAAAAGCATGTGACTCTTGATCTCAGGGTTGTGAGTTTGAGTCCGACGTTGGGGATAGAAATTACTTAAAAGTAAAATCTTTTTAAAAAATAAAAAATAATAATTTTCCATAAGATCTTAAAAAGAAAAGTGTCTTCAAACCTAAGAAAAATAGATGATTAAGAACTACAGAAAATTCAAAGGCATGTATTCTAATTTTCTTGGATGATGAAATAAGAGTATCAAGCTTGTATTAAAGAGAGAAGCAAAGAGTAAAGAATAAGAATGGGATACTTTGGTTCCATACTGAAATAATTTATTCATGTCCTACACTTGATTTTCCCCATTACATTCAACGCATTCCCTATTCAACATGGAGACGTTGAATGTCTGGTATCCAGAAAGACAAAAAAATAAAACTAAAAACTTTAATCTTCAGTCCCACCATCAGTAAGTAAGTGAGACAATGTAATACTCTCTTCCCCACCCCACCTCACCCCACACACACCCAGGTTTGATCTGGAAAATGCCATGGTTGTGGCATAGCCTGATCTCGGCAGGGCAGTGAGCAGATTACAGAGGGGGCCGTGGGAGACCACACAGCATTCAGGGTCTTTGGAATCTACTGCTGACTCTACCACTTATCAAATGTTGACCTTTGGCAAGTTATTTTGCCACAGTTTTCTCATCTACGGAATGGATGATAATGGTGAAAAATTGTAAAGGTTTTAGTTTGGTTGGAAACTAAATATGGTCGCCTTAGTAGAAAGCATTTACATAAAATATTATCAAAATGCCATTACATTGTAGATACTCAAAAATAGTAGCAATCATTATTACTATAGATTTGAATGTTAGTGTATCATTCCCTCAGATTAATGCAAACTGCCAAGGGAACCAAACCCACATTATAGAGATACAGGATGGAGATACCTGGCCGGAATGGCTGTGTCAAAGACATCACCAGGATGTTGACATACTGGATAAGCAGGTATGAGCCTAGTAGATACTCCTGTATATATTTTAAAATTTTACTTGAGTTTAAGCTATATTAATATATGTTGAGTAAATCCGGCCCAAAAAAGGGATTCTCTTGTTTTTCAAAGTATTACGGCAATGACAGAAATCCAACATGAACTATCTTACGGAATTTATTAGAAGGAATGCAGATAGTTCACATAACCAAAGCACAGGAGGAGTCTCGGTGCGTGTGCAGGCCTTGGGAACATCTGAAATGAGAGACTAGAACAGCATCTGGAGACACGAGCATGTCTCTGTCTCTCTCCCCTCGCTCTTCCCCCTCTTCTCTCTCTGACCGGCTTCTCTCTGCTTGTCAGTTAATCATTCTCTTTCACTGAAGATCTGTTTCCTTGATGGACAGGAAATATGGTACTAACAGCTGCAAATCTTACATCTCTTATCAATAGAGATTTAATTCCCCCCCCCAAGTTCAACGAAAAAATTTGCCAGGGACGAACTTTGATTGGTTCAAATTGAGGCAGGTGGCTAGCACTTGAGCCCATTACCTATGGTCACAAGGGTGGAGTAATTTAAGAATGGAGCACTGCTGACTAGAATCACAGGAGTGAAGTTGGGAAGTAGTGTTTCCCAAAGGAAGGCTGGTGTTCTGGGCACACGAAACAATATCTGTCTGTTGCACCAAGATCTGACCAAACACTGGACTACAAAGTGTTACTAAATTCAGGCTTAGTCCCTGGGTCTTAGGATAGGAACAGAATGCTAGAGAGAGGACAGAGGAGATAAATAGTTAAGAAATGATACAGAAATAGAATCTATGAGGATATAGATGGCAGCACCGGAAAAGAAGACAAATAAGAGTGGCTTGTTCTAATTTGTCTTAACAGCGCTAAGCATATGTTTGTCCTGATAGCGTTAAGCATGGAAGAGTCAGAATGAGTTATTTACCTTCAAGAGGACAGATAGAGAGTAAATTGGATTTACATTTCAGCAAGGAACTGCAGCTTCCCCTTTATAAAGGTATTAATACATCAAACTAAGAACTTCTAGCTTGGGCCATAATGAAATATTAGATACTGGAATTATTTTCCGTCTGTAAAAACTGGATAAAATATGTGAAGCAAGTACTTTCAGGTATTGGAAAACAGTTCAGACTTGTGATTGTGGAGGAAACCAAAATATATGAGGTAAACTCAAAGTTCACCTTGGCTCTCTGCCTGGGGGCACTTTACAAATTGTGGTACAGGGAACCAGGGCCCAGAGAGGAGCATCTTGCCTGGTAGAAGAAACAGACTTTATGCTTCTGGGCTGGCTGGCATTTGTGGAGTTGTGTCCTGGAGAGAAGGGATCTCCTCTAATCTTTGGCTAAATACCAAACTATGCATGAATATGGTGGAAATCCATGATACCAGGTAGTTATGGAAGTCTGTGAGACAGAGGAGGGTTCATGGTTTGACAAATATTACAGTTCCAACCAACCAAAATGGAGAGAGAGAACACCTTGGGCATTCACTTGAAACATAAAAAAGATTGTGACGGGGCACCTGGGTGGCTCATTGGGTAAGCATCTGCCTTCGGCTCAAGTCATGATCCCAGGGTCCTGGGATTGAGCCCCTTGTTGGGCTCCCTGCTCAGCAGGGAGTCTGCTTCTCCCTCTCCCTCTGCCTGCAGCTCCCCTGTTGTGATCTCTGTCCCTGTCTCTCTCTGACAAATAAAATATTTAAAAAAAAAATTTTTAAATGCAACATAGGCGTTGAGGTACTCTAACCCTAAAGTAAGAGCTACTCTTGACCCATTCTGACAAAGCCTAAGTCTAAGCCTTGACAGGATCAATTTAAGGCTCCCGTGAATTAAATGCCTCTGTAAAGAAGCATGATCCAAATTTTCAGCTTTGTATCCACCGTGCCCAGCATGTAATATAAAATTACTAGACCTTTCAATAAGTGGGAAAATGTGACCCATAGTCAGAAGAAAAAAGGTTAATAGAAATGAACTTGAGGGGCGCCTGGGTGGCACAGCGGTTAAGCGTCTGCCTTCGGCTCAGGGCGTGATCCTGGCGTTCTGGGATCGAGCCCCACATCAGGCTCCTCTGCTACGAGCCTGCTTCTTCCTCTCCCACTCCCCCTGCTTGTGTTCCCTCTCTCACTGGCTGTCTCTATCTCTGTCAAATAAATAAATAAAATCTGAAAAAAAAAAAAATGAACTTGAGTTGATGCCAATGTGGGAACTGGTATACAAGGAATTATAGACAGCTGCTACAAATATGTCAAAGGATATAAAATAATGTGAACAGATGGGTATCCTTAACAGAGAAATGGAAACAATAAGAAGAACCAAATGGAAATTCTAGAAGTGAAAAATACACCAAAAGGAAAAATCCACTGGATGGGCTTAATACTACACTGGACACTGAAAAAGCAAAGATCTGTAAATTTTAAGGCAAGTCAGTATCTCAGAAAAGAGTGAAAGTAAAAAAAACAAACAAACAAACCAGAAACTAGAGTTTCAGGTGACGCAACTAGAGCTGATGTGGGGATGAAAGGCGCTGGGACAGCCAAAACAGCCTGAAGAAGAAGAATAAAGTTGGAAATGTTAAAGTGCCTGATTCCAAGATTAACTGTAAAGCTACAATAATCAAGACTGCATAAGGACAGAGAAGCATATTCGTGGAACAGAAGAGTGAATTCAGAAATCCACGTATTATACGGGCAGTTGGTCTTCAGCAGAAGCACCAGAGCACGTCAGTGGAAAAGGAATGTCCCTTCAACAAATGGTGATGGAACCACTCACTGATATCCGTGGGCGGGGGCGGGGGGGGGGGCGCGGAGAACTGTTACCTATATTTGGTACCATACATGAAAAATAATTTGAGAAGAACCGGGGACTTGAATCTAAAGTTAAAACAATAAGGCTTCTAGAAGGAATTACAAAGGAATATTTTTGTAAACGTTGGAGTAGATATTTTTAGGTAGAATGCAAAGGACTTACTTTAAATGATACATTTAGTAAGTTGGACTTCATAAAAATGAAAGACTTATGCTCGTCAAAGGATACCATTTAAGAAATAAATGGCCAAGCCACAATGGGAGAGGAATGTTTGGTAGAACATGTCTTACAAGAGCTTTTACTCAAAATACATAAAGAAGTGGCATGGAACAATTGTGGAACTCCCACTTCACAAAGGAAGACATGTAAGTGTGAATAAACACATAAAAAATCCTCAGCATCCCTTGAAAATATGAATTATAATCCCGAGCTCCCACACTACACCCCCTGGGAAGGCGAACAACACCTGAAGCCCAACAATGGCAATTGGTGGGGAGGTGGGGCCTCCAGAACTCTCAGACATTACTGATGGGGTCGTAAAATGGTGTAATCACTTTGAAACACTGTTCAGAGTTTTATAAAGTTAAAGGCACATCTACGCTGTGGCCCGTCAAGTCCACTCCTAGGTATTTATGCAAGAGGAAGGAAAACGTACATCCGCAATCTGACTTGTGCACCAATGTCCACAGCAGCTTTGGACATAAAAGTCCCACACTGGAAGCAGCCCAAATTATCACTCAACATCAGAAAGAATGAGAAAAATATGTGCTTTATACAACAAAATACCTACCCATCAATACAAAGGAATGAACCACCAATAGAGTTAACACTGGTTGACCTCTAAAACATTTTGCTTTGTTACACGCCAAAAAATACATGCTGTATGATTCCAATCATATGATGTTCTGAAACAGGAAAAACTAATCTAGGATATGAAAAAATTAGGATGGTGCCTTCATGGCGGGTGGGGTCGGAAGAACTGACTGGGAAGATTAGGGAATTTGCTGGGCCACAGAAATGTGCTAGATCTTCAGAGGAGTCTGGGTTACATGGGTGTATGTGTCAGAAGACATCAAACTGTACATTAAATATGTACCTCAGTTAAGGTAGAAAAAGTTACTGGGGGGAAAAAACCCAACACCACCCAAAGAGGCTATGAGAAGCCTGTAGAATCTCCTTCTGTAGGAACTTTGAGGGGAGCGCTCCTTTTACCGACCCCCGGGCCTGTGGTAGAGCTTGTTGGAGGCAGACCAAGACCTTCCAAGGCAGCAGCCGGTGGCCAGTGAAGATGACTAACTTCTGGTTCACCTCTGGTTTAATCCTTCGGGTTCCTCTGTGGTTGTGTGTGACCTAATATGTGAGCGCCAAGATCCGAGGGACAAAATGTCTAGTAACTCAGAAACCAGGGCTCCTTTGTGAGGACTCACTGGGCAGGGGCGGGGAGATGAATAAGACGCTGCCAGAGAGGACATCTTTATTTAATCAGCTGACTGGCTGCTAACGAAATACTCTTCAGAACAACCTCGGAACTAAAGAGGTGAAATGCCGAATTACCTGAAGGTGGATTCAGCAGGAATTCCCTGAAATTTACTGGGAACCCCACACATTATTGTTTTAATCATTCTTTTAAGTTTGTTTCAATAGTTTTACCAGAGTTGCTGAAATACTATAAAACAAGTAGTGTTCAATCCCCCCATGAGGCCTGTCTCAGACAGAAGTGTTGTTAGTGGTAAGAGACCCAAGAGTTAGGTGGTGAGAAAGAGAAGTATTTTAATATCCTGCATAAAATTCCCCAGTTTACACAAAGGAGACCAGGGTCATCCCTGGGATTGAGATTCTGGTGTCCCTTCATTAATGCCTGGAAGGTGATAGACCCCAGCGAACACTTCCTAAGATACGAGGAACAGAGGGGAAGAAGACTGCCCACACACCACCATGGACAAAGACCATTATGGAGGAGGTCCTGTGAAGGCCCCGGGAGAACCGACATCTTTGTTTTGAAGAGTACAAAGGGCCCTCCTCTCCGGCTTCAGGGATAAAAGATCACCTCAGCATAGGGCTTCGCAGGCCCTATCGAGACAAAAGCTTTGCTAGTTGCAGTTGGAAATTCCCTGTGGCCCCGATCAGTTACCTTTAACCCTGGGCCTCTGGCTCACCCCGGATTGTTTCTAATGTGCTGCTGATTGTGCTTTGTAAATTAGAATGAACCCCCCCAGGAACCGGTAATGTTGGTACCAAGTCACCTATTTAAGTACTTCCCTTGGGTCTAGCCCTGAAGACAACTGAAGGACCTCACCACTGATTTCTGAAAGTGCAAGTCTCCTCATGGGGTCATTCAGTAGACTGTAGACCCAGCCCAGGGCGGGGAATGAGCTAAATGGTTTCAGTCAGCCTAATCAAAAGTGATTGGTCATCAGATTCCTGAAGAGATTTTTTTTTTTTTTTTTTTTTTGAGAGAGAGCGAGAGCAAGCAGGGAGGGGAGAAAGAATCCTAAGCGGGCTCCATGCTCAGCACAGAGCCTAACGCAAGGCGCTATGTTACCACCCTGAGATCATGACCTGACCCAAAACCAAGAGTCATATGTTTAACGACTGAGCCACTCAGATGCCCCGAGGAAATTTTTAAAAATACAAATTCTGTGCCCCATCCATGGGTGTCTTGATGCCAACAAACCTGAGATGAGGCCTTGGAGTCTATTTTGGGGGAGGTTATCTGGTTTATTCTTGTTTGTTTTATTTTTAAGCTACCCAGGAGGTCTTGAAAAGTCTGTCAGGTTTGGTATATTCATTTGCTTCTGGATAAGCCCGGACATCTTCATTCTAATAGAGAAAACCACTGATTTCCCCCATCCCCTACCTGAAAGTCTCCATTAACCTTAAGGCCTCCTCACTAAAAAAAGAGAAGAAAAGATTCACTCACCAAAGCCCAGAATTTTACCCTAAATTGCAAACTTTTTCTTTTCATTATGTTATCTCCTCTCAGAATGACTGTTATTATGCAAATATGAGTTGAAGAATATGAAAGTCTCTGACACCTTAACATAGGTACCTCTTTCCTGTGGTTTCCATGAGAAACTAGGTGTGCAGAGAGATGGACACGAAAGGGAACGCGCACCCCAAGTGGGGAGGGCATCGAAGTGCTTACCTGCTTCATGCTCAGCCCGGATCTGTCTGGACTGGCTAAGGGGTATCATGTTATTTAAGTCACTAGCGTGGATTGGGCCGTTGTGCCAGGCGGTGCTTATGAGGGGCCAAAGATGAAGTGACGATGTTTACCCCACGGTGATAAACTCAGCCACGCAGGGAAAGCGAAAGCCTTGCCAACCGTCAGCCCCCCTCCTTGCTGACTTCTTATACGTTTGGGGGGGGTCTGCATTTGTTTGAAAGTGAGTGATCCAGCCTGCCGATGAAAGATCTGGGGAGGCCTCAAGTCTTTGCTCCCTTGTAATCATAGATGCTTCCATTTGGTTCCTGTAAAGCAGGCAGGGAAGGAGACTGGGAGCTACGGTGCTAATGCCAGCAGAGTGAGGCGGGAGAAATGTTGACTGCAAGTAACTGTGCTGCTCTAATAACAAAATCAGTGAGTTCAGCAAAAAAAAAAAAAGCAACATTTCATACCCTGCTGTAATAGCCAGTGCATACACATACACACACTCACGTGCTTCCTGGCCTTCCCTGGGTGGCTGGGTCTCTTCAGGGGCTATGCGGTTGGGGGAAAATATGCAGTGAAAATTAAAATAAGTTCAAGGTTCTTTGGAAATGATCCGCCTTGACAAGAGCCCTTAGGGCCAAGCTTGGAAGGTGTAACAACCTGGCAACTGGAACAGAATGTGGGGGGAGAGGACCCTGCTCTGCTCCTTCTGTAGACCATCTAGTCTGGCAGAATTTCAAGGTAAAGGTCAGAGTAAGGGCAGCTCCCCGATTCAGTGTGTGAGGTCCCCACCCTGCAACCCTGAGGTGCATTTCCACATTTCTCTCCCTGCCTAACCTGTGCTCTCTGATTCAACCAAACTGGACTTCACATCTTTTCCCAGATGTGCTTGGACCTCTCTCATTTCCCACAAAACCATTTCTTCCCCAACCCAGAATGTGCTCACCTCCACCTTCATCTGTCAAAATTTGAGCCCATCTCAGAGGCCACATCTCACGGCCCCTCTCAGAGGCCGCATCTCACGACCCCTCTCAGAGGCCACATCTTCATGAAGATGAAGAGATTGTTCCTGGTCAAATCTGGCTTTCCCTCTCCTCCATGCTGCTTAGTGTTTTGTTCATACCTCTCTGCGGGCCCTTACTGTATTCTGTACCCTATTGTAGCTGGTCGTTTCTGGACACTTACGGGGACAGGGTCCTGGTTATCCCTGCAACCCTCCCCCCCCACCCCCCACCCCCCGCCAGTATCTAGCACAGCACTCTTTAAACAAAAAACCTTTGATCGGTGATGAGAACGTCCAAACCTAAAACTCCGGCTCTGCTGTTTGGTGATGGTGTTATGCACGGGCCAGTTGTCTATCTGGCAGGGACACGCAGAATATTTAACCGGTATGGCACAGGCCCTCATCAGCCTGAAACAGATGCCAGCTGGCCCGACTGAACATCGGCACTCTCGTGCCATTCTCATCTGTAAGCTAGATTCAGCCCCTCCCCACCTCCCAAGGGGGTCGTGATGGTCAAATGAGATTGTGCGTGTGAAAGTATTTTGTAAAGTGAAAAGTGTCATGCAAATGTGAGTCAGGGCTGTTTAGTGGCATTTCTGGGCTGTATGGGGGCGGGTGCTGGGGGGGTGGTTGGTTACCCTGCCCTCAGCATTTCCTTCTGCTTTGCTTAGAGCAGAAAGCCAGGAGCTACCTGGGGTGTTGGTGGTCAGTTGAATAGGACGCAAAAATTAGAGAAATCTTGGAATCAACGTATTGGATCCCACAGAAACTCGGGTTATCAACTTGTTCAAGCATCTTCCCTTACCTTTCAGTTCAGAAAATGTAAATTTTTCAGTCAATAAGTTTTGGAAGACCTAGTCAAAATGAAAGGGTTAGAAAATGTTTTTTGAACATGAGTCGAAAGCTTTTCTCACTGAAGTTTTTGTTTTAATTATTTTTTATTGGAGTATAGTTGACATACAATATTATGTTAGTTTTAGGTGTACTACACAGCGATTCGACATTTATATACGTTACAAAATGATCACAAGTCCAGTTACCATCTGTCATCGTAAAAGTGATTGCAGCGTCATTAACTATATTCTCTATGCTGTACTTTACATTCCTGTGATTTATTTATTTTATAACTGAAAGATTGTACCTCTTAGCCCCTTTTTCCCCTAGCCCCCCTCATCTGGCAACCCTGGGTTTTTTCTCTGTATTTATGACTCTATTTTTATTTTCATTTTTTTGTTCCTTTGTTTTTAGGGGTTTTGTCTTTTGTTTTAGATACCACATATAAGTGAAATCATAAGATATTTGTTTTTCTCTGGCGTATTTCACTTAGCATAATACCCTCTAGGTCTGTCCATGTTGTTGCAAATGGCAAGATTTCATTCCTTTTTATTGCTGAGAAATATTCTATTGTATATATATATACATACACACATACCACATCTTCTTTATCCATTCATCTGTCAAAGGACAAGTAGGTTGCTTCCATACATTGGCTACTGTTAATGATGCTGCAGTGAACATAGGGTTGAATATATCTTTTTGAATTACTGTTTTTGTTTTTTAAAGCTAAATACCCAGAAGTAGAATTGTTAGATCATATGGTATTTCTATTTTTAATTTTTCAAGGAACCTCCATACTGTTTTCTACAGTGGCTGCACCAGTTTGCATTCCTACCAACAGTGCATGAGGGTTCCCTTTTCTCTACAATCTCCACGAAGAGTTGGACACTCAGCCAACTGAGCCACCCAGGCACCCCTTCTTATCTTTCTGATAATATCCATTCTGACAGGGAGGAGGTCGTATCTCATCGTGGTTTTGACTGGCATTTCCCTGATGACGAGGGATGTTGAGCATCTTCTCATGTGTCTGTAGGCCATCTGCATGTCTTCCTTGGAAAAATGTCTATTCATGCCCTCTGCCCCTTTTTTAATCAGATATTTTGGGAGGTGTTAAGTTGTATGAGCGTTTTATATAGTTTGGATATTAACACCTTGTCAGGTATATCATTTGCAAGTATTTTCTCCCATTCATTAGGTTGCCTTTTTGTTTTGTTGATGGTTTGCTTTGCTGTGCAAAAGACTTCTAGTCTAATCTAGTCCCAATTTATTATTTTTGCTTTTGTTGCCCTTGCCTTTTTTGGATTGTTGCCCAATCCAAAAAATAAAAAAAAAAGATATCACTAAAACTGATGTCCAAGAGTTTACTGCCTCTTGTTTTCTTTTAGGAGTTGTATGGTTTCAGGTCTTACATTTAGGTCTTTAATCCATTTTGAGTTTATTTTTGTGTATAGTGTCAGAAAGTGGTCCAGTTTCATTCTCATGCATGTAGCTGTCCAGTTTTCCCAGCACCAGTTAGCGAAGAGACTATCTTTTCCCCACTGTAAATTCTTGCCTCCTTTGTCATAAATTAATTTACCATATAAACATGGGTTTATTTCTGCATTCTCTGTTCTGTTCTATCACTCTAGGTGTCTGTTTCTGCACCACTCATACTGTTTTGGTTATGATAGCTTTGTAGTGTATCTTAAAATCTGGGATTGTGATACCTCCAGCTTTGTTCTTTCTTAAGATTCCTCGGCTATTTAGGGTTCTTTGTGATTCCATACAAAGTTTAGAATGATTTGTTCTAGTTCTGTGAAAAATTGGTGCTTTTAATAGGGATTGCATTGAGTCATCGAGTCTGTAGATCCCTTTGGGTAGTATGGACGTTTAAATAACACTTGTTCTTCCAGTCCGTGAGCATGGTGTACCTTTGCGTTTATTTGCGTCATCTTCAGTTTCTTTCGTCATTGTGTTACAGTCTGCACAATGCAGGTCTTTCATCTCCTTCGTTAAATTTATTACTGGTATTTCTTTTTTGATGCAATTGTAAATGAGATTGTTTTCTTAATTTCTTTCTGATAGTTTGTTATTAGTGTATAGAAACAGAAGAGGTTTCTGGATATTAATTTTGTATCCTGAAACTTTACTGAATTCATGTATTAATTGTAATAGTTTTTTAGTAGGGTCTTTAGGGTTTTCTATATATAGTATCATGTCATCTGCATATAGTGACGGTTTTATTTCTCTTTACCAATTTGGATGCTTTTTCTTTTTCTTGTCTGATTGCTGCAGCAAGGACTTCTAGTACTATGTTGAATAAAAGTTGTGAGGGTGAGCATCCTTCTCTTACTTCTGGTCTTAGAAAAAAGCTTTCAGCTTTTCTCTGTTGTTTTTGATGTTAGCTGTGGGTTTGTCACATATGGCCTTTATTATGTTGAGGTATGTTCCCTCTATACTCATGTTGTTCAGAGTTTTTAATCACAAATAGGTGTTGCATTTTGTGAAATGTTTTTTCTGCATATATTGAGATGATAAGATTTTTATCATTTATTTTGCTAATATGATATAGCATATTGATTTGTAGATATTGAACCATCCTTGAATAATGGAATAGATCACATTTGATTGTGGTGTAGGATCCTTGTAATGAATTGTTAAATTCAGTCACTATTTTGTTGAGTATTTTTGCATAGATCTTCATCAGAGATATTGGCCTATAATGTTCTTTGTGTATTGTCTTTGTTTAGGGTGGGCGTCAGGGTAATGCTGGCCTCGTAGTATTCCTTCCTCTTTTAGTTTTTTGGAATAATTTGAAAAGGATAGGTATTAACTCTTCTTTGAATGTTTGGTAGAATCCCCTATAAAGTCATCTAGTCCTGGGCTTTTGTTCGTTGGGCGTTTTTTGATACTGGTTTCATATCATTACTAGCGATCATTTGATTCAGATTTTTTATTTCTTGATTCAGTCTTGGAAGATTATATATTTCTGGGAATTTATACCTTCTAGGTTGTCCAGTTACTTGGCAAGCAATCATTCGTAGTATTGTTTTATGATCTTTTGAATTTCTATGGTGTCAGTTTTAGTTTCTCATTTTTTTAGTTGAGCCCTCCCTCCCTCCTTCCCTTGCTGCTGCTGCTACTCCTCCTCCTTCTTTTCTCTCTCTCTCTCTGTCTGGCTAAAGGTTTATCAATTTTGTTTACCTTTTTGAAGAACCAGATCTTAGTTTCATTAATCTTTTATATTGTTTTTCTTTTCATTCTCTACTTCATTTATTTCTCCTCTAATCTTTCGTCATTTCCTTTTCTACTAACTTTGGTTCTTGTTCTTCTTTTTCTCTTGCCTTTAAGTGTAAGGTTAGATTGTTTATTTGAGACTTTTCTCGTTTCTTGAAGTAGGCCTGTATTGTTACATACTTTCCTCTTAGAACTACTTTTGCAGTATCTCATGGATTTTGGAACATTGTGTTTCCATTTTTATTTGTTTCAAGGTAGTTTTCTTTTCTTCTCCTATTTCTTTATTGACCCCTTGGATGTTTTGTAGCATGTTGTTTAGTCTCCATGTGTTTGTTTTTTCCAGTTTTCTTCTTCATTTCTTCTTGACATCTAGTTTAATACTGTTATGGTTGGAAAAGATGCATGGTATGATTTCAGTCTTCTTGTATTTATTGAGACTTGTTTTGTGGCCTAACATGTGATCTTCCTGGAGAATGTTCTGTGTGCCTGTCAAAAAGAATGTGTGTTCTGTCTTTGGATGAGATGTTATGTGTGTATCTCTTAAATCCATATGGTCAAATGTGTCATCTAAGGCCTCTACTTCCTTATTGATTTTTCTGTCTAGATGATCTAGCCATCGATGTAAATGGGGGTGTTCAAGTCCCCTACTATTACTGTATTACTGTCAGTTTCTCCCTTTACATCTGTTAATATATGTGTTATATATCTAGGTGCTCCTATGTTGGGCGCCTAGATACTTACAGTTGTTATGTCCTGTTGTTGGATTGATCCCTTTATCTTTATGTAATACCCTTTTATGTCTCTTGCTATAGCCTTTGCTTTAACGTCTCTTTTGTCTTATCTAAGTATGATAAGAAAAAAAAAAAAAAGCTGCTCCAGCTTTTTTTTTGTTCCCATTTTTGTGGAATATCTTTTTCCATCCCTTCAGTTTCAGTTTCTATGTGTCTCTTCTGCAGTGAGTCTTTTGTAGGCAGCATGTAGCTGAATCTTGTTTTTTTTATCCATTTAGTCATCCTACATCTTTTCGTTGGAGCATTTAGACCATGTGCATTTAAAGAAATTATTGATATATGTATATACTTACTGTTATTTTGTTAATTATTTTTCTGGTTGTTTTTATAGTTCATTTCTGTTCCTTTCTTCTTTGTCTCTTCCTTTATAGTTTGATGACTTTCTTTAATGTTATTTTTGGATTTCTTTCTTTCTTTTTTTTTTTAATTTTTGGTGTATCTATTTTAGGTTTTTGGTTTGTGGTTACCCCGAGGTTCATATATAACACCCTATGTGCATAGCACATAGTTCAAACTCATTCTAAAAGCACTATATTTTTATCCACCCTTCCCTAAATGTTTTATGTATTTGACATCATATTTTACATTTTTATTTTGTGTATCACATAACCAGTTATTGTCGATATTGTTTTTACCACTCTTGTCTTTTAACCTTCATCCTAGCTTTATAAGTGGTTGATCCACTACCTTTAATATATGTTTGCTTTTACCAGTGATATTTTTTCTTTCATAATTTTGTTCTATTTATGGCCTTACTTTTCTTCTTAAAGAGCTCTCCTTAACATTTATTGTAAGGCCAGTTTAGTGGTGATGAACTCCTTTAGCTTTTGTTTGTCTGGGAAATTATGTCTCCTTCAATTTTTAATAGATAGCCTTGCTGGGTAGAGTATTCTTGGTTGTAGATTTTTTCCCCCCAGCACTTTGAATATATCATGAGACTCCCTTCTGCAATGCAAAGTTTCTGCTAAAAAGAATCAGCTGCTGGTCTTATGTATGTTCTTCCCTTGTATGTAACTAGTTGCCTTTCTTTTGCTGCTTTTAAGATTCTCTCTTTATCTTTAACTTTTGACATTTTAATTATGCGTGTTGGTGTGGACCTCCTTGGATTCATCTTGTTTGGGGCTTTCTGCAGTTCCTGGACCTACCTGTATCTCTATTTCCTTCTCCAGGTCAAAGAAGTTTTCAGCTATTATTTTTTCAAATAAGTTTTCTGCCTCTTTCTCTCTCTCTTTCTTCCTTTTCTGGGACCCCTATAATGCAAATGTTAGTACACTTGATGTTGTCCCAAAATCCCATAATCTATCCTCATTTTTTTCTTTCAGTTTGGGTGATTTCCACTGCTCTGTCTTCCAGATTACTGATCTGTTCTTCTGCATCCTCTAATCTGCTATTGACTTCCTCTAGTGTATTATTGGTTCCATCTTATATTTTCTCTTTTTTGAAGTTCTTACCATATCCATCCATTCTTCTTGGGACTTCAGTAACCATCTTTATGACCATTACTTTGAACACTTGGTCAGAGGTATTGCTTTTCTCCATTCTCTTGGTTCTTTTTCTGAGGTTTTCTCTTGTTCTCTCATTGGGAACATATCTGCCTCCTCATTTTGTTTAACTCTCTGTGTTTGTTTCTATGTATTAGGTAGATTAGCTCCGTCTCCTGGTCTCGAAGGACTGGCCTTATGTAGAAGGTGCCAGTCCTGGCTAAGGCCAACTGCTGGGTATGATGTGACTGCCGTTTTGAGGGGGCACTGTCTCAGCCAAGGCTGCCTGCCAGGTGTGGTAGGGCGGGAGCCCCTTTGGAGGAGTGCCACAGGCGAGCTGGTGGGGCAGGTGTGCAGGGGAGCACTGGGGTTGGGTGAGCAGTGCTAGCAAGGTAGATAGTGTCTGAACCCGCACCCACCACCAGTGTTGGGCCACTTAGGCAGAAGTAGGGGAGAAAAAGTGGTGCCTGCAAGTACTTCATTCCCAGAGAAACTTCCTGTAGATCCCTGCCCCTCCAGCACATGCCTGAAAACCAGTAAACTTCCTGGCCATATATATGGCCCAGACACTTTTTCGTCTGCCATCTCTATGCTGGGTCTTAGAGCGAGTAAGATTATATGTGGGCCCTTTAAGAATGGAGTCTTGATTTCCTATAGCTCTTGAGTTTTTTCGGTGTTAAGCCCTGCTGATTTTCAAAGCCAGACTTTATAGAAGCTAGTCTTCCCAGTGCTGGTTCCCAGGGTGGGGTGTGCCCGATGTGGATTGACCCCCCACTTCTCGGGGAGGGCCTCAGTGCCTGTGATACCCTTCTCACTGTACACTGCCATGCTAGGGGTGTAGGTCCTACCCAGACTGCATCTCTGCCCCACCTACCCTTCTTGATAGGATTTTTTCTTGATATCTTTAGCTGTAAAAGAGCTGTTCTGCTCCAGGTCATTTTCAGAGAGAGTTGCTTAACATGTAATTGTAGCCTTGGTGCGTCTGTGGGAGGAGGTGAGCTCAGGGTCCTCCTACTCTGCCGTCTTGATCGGGTTGAGGACACTTGAGAACATCTTGTTCTATTGCACAATGACCTTAAAATTAAGGATTCTTAAAGCTCTCTGGGAAGCTCTTATTGTCACTGTGTCAAGGGGCTGCTCTGTCTAGATCTGCAAATGGAATTAAATGCCAGTGACATTAACACAGATTGAAAGAACAGTCTAAATCTTAGTTCCTGCTTTGTCCTTAGTTTCTTGACTCTTTTTACCCTTTCTTTTTAAAAACCATGTTAATTTCTTCACCATCATCTCCCTGCATCCTCTCGTGTCTCCTAGGACTAGAAATCCCTGGCTCTTTCTTCCTTCTAAAGGCGTTTAACTCTTTGCTCATAGTAAGTGTGCACGTACTATTTTGTGTTATCAGTGGTTGCTAGTCATTGGCTAGTCTTCTTTACTGTGATTTCGGTGGAGGGAATGGCCCCAGCGTAACAGGTATAGCAGGGGACTAGAGACTGTAGGAAACTGATGCAGTAAACATACCCTCTTCCTTATCCTTGGAGGATTCCCATTTAAAAGGTAAGGCAGGCCCATCGTAGACTGAAAAGCTTGGAGTCAGAAGGATAAGCAGAAAGGTAGTTCCCCTCCCCCCACCGCCTCGCTTTGGGACCACGACTGAGTTATTTGACCTCTCTTGAGTGTTCCTTCATGTGTGACACGGAGATGCATCTTGCACTCAGAGCTGCGGTGATGGAACAGATGTCACACGGCGTCGCCTGCCTCTGGCGCATGGGATGCTCGGTCCTGCTGGCACTCGTTGATGTCGGTGTTGGCATTTACCACGGAAGCCGGCTCCAGCAAGCACAGGCGCCGAGGGGAAGTAGTCTTCCCAGCTCTCAGAACAGCAGCGGCGGCTATGGTGGAAAGGGCAGGGCTTGAGGCAGAGGACCAGAACTCAAGCCCCAACACCGTCACTCCACAGCGGTGCGGCTGCAGGTAGACCACATCGCCTTTCTCTGCATTTCAGCACCTAAAAAAAATAAAACTAACACCCATCCCGCAGATTCGTTGTGAGGCTCAAATGAGCTAGGGTGCAAGGAGGCCTTAGTCGGAAACAAGCGCCGATAAGCGTATGTTAATAGTACTTCAGCGAGAGAGCGAGGGTTTCACGTGCCTACGGGACAACTCTCAGGCAGCCCAGATAGTCAGGACCCACAAGTCTACCAGACGTCACATGGTTTGGACTCCACTCAGGACCTCTTTCTCCCCAAAAGATATCAAAGCTCTTTCCTTATCTCGACCGATCTCCTGATTATCTCTCTGCTGGGTGGCCCCGGGGCAAGACACTGCCAAGCTCTCATTATGCAAATGAGCAAGTCGAGGCTCAGAAATTATCAGAACTGTCTCAGGCCTCGGCAGCCTGGGTTCAAATCCCAGGTCTGCCACTTCCTAGCTGGACTCCAGGAAGTTAGGCCCTTTCTGCCTCGGTGTCTTTATCTGTCAGATGACACTATACCACCTCTTGCCTAGAGTTCATACACGTAAGGCCTCTCTCGTACGCAAGAAGCATTTCGGGTATGTTAACAAAAAGATGCAGAGGAGGAGACGGAGTCAAGCTAACTTTTGAATATAGTTCATGTCTTTTAGTCCCATGCTGCATCTACTCCAGCAATACCAAATATTCCTCCTGGCTCAGCCAGCTTCCAGTTGGTAGCAACATTGTGAGTCTCGGTGTTGCATTGGGGCTATTTCTGTGAGATGGTGACAGCACCGGTTCGTGAGTTGGGGTGTTTTGGAACATTCTTATTTGGTTCTTGGCTCCTGAGTAGAGGGAAGCAGCTTCTCTCCTTCAGACTGTAAGAGAGTCCTTATCCCTCCATGCAGTTCTGTCTGGATAGCAAGGTTATCTAGGTGCGTAGGTCTGTTAGAATCAGAATTGTTTCCCAGGTTCTCCTGCAGATTTCTCTCTAGCATCTCACTGAACTCGAAGCTGTCCTCTTGTCTTGAGGGTCTGAGGGGCAGGTGCACTTCAAACCTAGGATTGTGAGGAAGCTTGGAAAGCCCCCCAACTGACTCTGCCGTGGAGTGGGAGCATGCTTGAGAGGAAGCCAAGTCCAGTGTCACTGGCCTGGACAGCATGACATACCAGTGGGCAGCCCCTCTGAGTCGTGGTTACAGCGTTTCATGAAAAATCATAGTTCCATCTGGAGTAGCTGAAGACTAACAGAAGCAAAAAGAAAAACAAAATGGTGTTCCAATCCAGCCAGAGAAATAAGAACAGTTGACCAGCTGTTGTAGCGCTTCCCGGGTCACTAAGCCTTTTTCTGTACTTAATCAAACTAACGTAATCCTAACTGCAACCAAGGAAGGCGACAGGAGACTCTCAGAATAACTTCTGTCGGATTACAAGACTTTGCTGAGTTACTTTTCCCATATGTGGGGAGGTGACGATGGTTTTGTGCAGGACTGTTCGTCGCAGAGAATTAGAAGCCGGGAATAGCATCTTTGGTGAAAGACTACGCTCGGTGTATTGCTATTTTCTGTCAACATATACTGATTGCTTCAGCCCCATCACGCACTGGAACGAGGTGACGGAGCCACGGAGGTCTGTTAGGATCAAGTCACACATTGAGGAAATCTTTTTGAAGAAGGTTGAGTGTGAGGCTACCCAGTCCATCTCAATGAGGCCTTGTATCAGTTCACTGTGTGGTATTTGGGAAGTTCCCCAAGCTGCTTCTTAGTACCTATTCAGCCTGTCAGCGAACATGCAAAAAAGGCCCAAAATTTAACAGACAAGAATGAAGCAATAGGAATGTGCTCCCGTGAGCAGAGAAAGATGCTGCCCCGGATTTTCCTCTGTTTTGTTTGCACTTGTCTCTGTCCTTTGGGTCCACTCCCCCCTTGCTGGCCTCTCTCCCGGCCACCTGCTGGCAGCTGTGTGTGTCCTCTGGGGAGCTGGGACAGGCCTCTGCCAGGCACATTCCTGTGGTGCTGTGGTGGGGAATGAGCACTGTGTGAGCCAAGTAGGCTCTGCTGACGGGGGCTCACCGAAGAATCGAATGGCAGCCTTACTACCCAGGCAGATAATCGGATTGTTCCCAAGGAGTTGGGCCCTGGAGAAGCGGCTGCATGCTGCGTGCAGTTGGTGCTACCTTCCGAGCACAGCTCAGAGCGTCTGAGGTCCTGGTGTTGTCCTAGAGTCAGATCAGTGGGCCTGCCCGGCCCCTGTCACACCTTTCCCTTGCCTGGCCTTTTAGTGCCAGCCCAGTTCCCCAACTCCCGCCTCAAGAACTGTGTCTCATTTGCAGAACTGAAGAGGACAGCTTCCCTCACGACTTGTCAGCCCCCTGATTCTTCAGACGTGACAGGTCCAGATTGAGGCAGCAGTCCCCGAGGAAGGCCGGCTGTCTTGCTCAGCAGAGACGACACAGCTAAAAGCTCTTTTTCACGTTAGGCAATTCATGCACTTGGTTAGACATTTATAGATTGCAGTCGCTCATCCAAAAAATCTGGGTCATCTTTTACATAGAGCTTCACGCTTTGGAAGAAAAGCTGTGCCCAGGGAGGAATGTTCCTGAGAGAGCACCTGCTGCACTAGAGAGGGGAGGTGGGCCAGCACAGGAGGGCTGGGAGCTCCCGGGGGGCCTTGGCATTTCCACCCACACAGCCCAGTGGCTCGCTAGGCATTCTGGGTTCTAGTTGTCCTAGCTAAATGGTGCCAGTAATAGCTGCCTTGTGTTGATGTCATGAAAAGCGGTAGGTTTAAGTGTTAGGATCTTCAGGGTGATTTTTAGAGAACGTGCTATAATTGCAGTGAGAGGGTTGTCCGTATGGGGGCAGGGCTTCTCGGGGAGAGAAAGAAAAGTGGGGCTATGGATAAGGGGGGTTAGCCTTCTACCATGGATGGCTGAAAGGTAGAGCTCTTCCCAGTATAATTAGTCTTCACCGCATTCACCTAATCCCTGAAGAGACTGGTGCCAAGGAAAGAGCCCTGGACTGGGGGTCAGAAGACCATTCCTGTCCAGGAGCCTCCACTCACCAGCGCTGTGACCATGACCAAGCCATGACACCTTGTTTCTTCATCTTTAAAATTGAGCGCATGTTCCCTGCCACAGCACGGAGCTGTGAAACTCCCACGTTCCACACGGGTGATCCTGTTTGTGGAGCCTAAGTGCAATAGAAACAAAGTATTGCTATCAGGTGTTGTCATCTGGAGAGGCTAGCACCTTCTCCCTCCGCTGGCGTTAAGAGCAGTTTGCGCATGTGCAGTGTGTGTGTGTAAGCACGCGCGTGCGGTATCCAGGTGCTGTACCCCTTGAAATGCCTGTCCCTCCCCCCCAACCCAAGAGCATGGAGAGTAGGTAGAATGAAGGGAGGAGGCACAGGTGGTTTTCCTCACTGAGGGCTTCCCTGGGCGGCCTCTCTGGGACAGCAGTTGAGGGAGGCCTGATGGCACCAGATCCCTTTATGGTAGCGGATGATTAGGCAGGTCTTCCCCTGGTTTGGGTCCCTAGCCTTAGCTGTCGTCACCCCCCCAGGCTGGGTGGGAGCAGAGAGGAGAGGTGAGCCTGGCCGGCCCCCGCGCCACGTGGAGAAGACTCTGCTTCTAAAGGCCTGTTGCGGAAGTCCGCAGTTGCAGGGCAGCGTCAAACTGAGGCTCGTGTGCCGTGCGTGTCGTGGTGTGCCCTGGCCATTGCAGATAACATCCAAGACACGCGCAGCTCCTGGACGCTCTGCGGGGCCACGGACTAGCAAATACTCTAGATAGACTCACGCGGCAGGCCCCACACCTTCGGCCCGGCCGTGATGGGCCAGGTTATCCCCGAGGGAATAAGCTCAAGGCTGGATTGACGAGAAACTGGGAGTTTCTCTGGTCCCAAACCCTCACCGTACATTAAAATTTTTGTCCCCGGGTTAGAGCAGTAACCGCTTGACGAGCATCGCTGTTGTAGGGCTCCGAGCGGCTTCACCCTTGACGCCCGTCTCCACCGGAGGGGTTTCCCCTCTGGATTAGCTGTTCCAGCAGTTACTGGGCAGGGTCCAGAGGGCGTGAGATGAGGAGTGGGGTGAACGTGGCTTCAGGAGCACCTGGTAGGAAGGAGTACCGCAGGCTGCTGGCCAAGACCAACCTTTCTGACCTCAGGTGGGCTGCCGAACCCCCCCCCCCCCCCC
>NW_024426119.1:5352378-5360333 GCF_017311325.1 Ursus maritimus | reverse complement strand
CCCCCCCCCCCCCCCCCGGCGTGCTGGGGCAGTTGCTCCGGCCCAGAGCCATCCACCCGCACCTCTCGCGGCTCCACGCTCAGGGAGCGCACGCGGTAGCTTGGACTTGGCCGTAACGGGAGTATTTCGACCGGCACTACAGATCAGGGGCCCCGCCGTCCCCCCGCAGAGCTGTGCTCTGAACGCCCGGCGGCCCACCGCTGGCAGCGGCCGTCCTGACTCGCAGATCCCTCGCTCGCCCCTCATGTCCCGCCCCCGGGCTTGAGGGGCCGAGGAGCAGACGCAAGCCCAGGGGGTACCCGGCACACGTTTGCAGCGGCGCAGGTGGTCGGCGTTGTGAGAGTTCAGGGTAGAAGCACCCCGTTCTGGGGCGCCTGGGTGGCACAGCGGTTAAGCGTCTGCCTTCGGCTCAGGGCGTGCTCCCGGCGTCATGCGATCGAGCCCCACGTCAGGCTCCTCCGCTATGAGCCTGCTTCTTCCTCTCCCACTCCCCCTGCTTCTGTTCCCTCTCTCACTGGCTGTCTCTATCTCTGTTAAATAAATAAATAAAATATTAAAAAAAAAAAACAAAACAGCACCCCGTTCTTCTTCGCGTGCACTTCCTGCCCTGGCAGCAATGCTGGCGCTAAAAAGCAAAATGAAACAAGGAACAGCAACAAACTGTTAACTTTTTTTCGGCTTGCTGATGTTTGTGTCCGCTCCAAACTGGATTTACAGCGTTGCTGTCAAGTATGTTTTCTTTCTTTGAAACATTTACCCGGTGTTGCACATTCACGATTCTCAGTGTGTCTGTCATCTTCTCCCGGGATCCCATCTCCTCACGTCTGGAGACACTGACCCCCACCAGCGGCCTCTGCTCTGTTCTAGACTCCAGACCCACCTCTCCCCCCCTGCGGTTTTCTGACCCTAGCGTTCCCTGGTTTTGCCACACGCACTGTTTGGCAGCATGCCCCCAGTGCTGACAGCTCGCCTACCCGCCGTGTGCAGGTTTCTGACCTTCTGCTTTCGGTACACTCTGAATCCTTCACGTATCAAGAGATGTCCGTGGAAACCAGAACAAAGGGGAAGCAAGACCCTGTTCTGGAGTCTCTCCGGTGTTGGTCGAGTTTTATGTGCCTTCTGCTGCAAGTCATCCCTGCCGCCTCCCCTGACAAACTCGCACTGTAGGAAAGTCATCCCTGGAATGCAGCTGATGGCACGTTTACTCTCATGGGAGTCTCATCGTTAGGGAGTAGTTCATTGCTGTCAGAGATAAATGTTCATAGCAGCAATGTCCACAATAGCTAAATCGTGGAAGGAGCCGAGATGCCCTGCAACAGATGACTGGATTAAGAAGTTGTGGTCCATATATACAATGGAATATTACTCAGCAATCAGAAAGAATGAGTTCTCAACATTTGCTACAACATGGACGGCACTGGAGGAGATAATGCTTAGTGAAATAAGTCAAGCAGAGAAAGACAACTATCATATGATTTCTCTCATCTATGGAACATAAGAACTAGAATGATCGGTAGGGGAAGAAAGGGATAAAGAAAGGGGGGGTAATCAGAAGGGGGAATGAAACATGAGAGACTATGGACTATGAGAAACAAACTGAGGGCTACAGAGGGGAGGAGGGTGGGGGAATGGGATAGACCGGTGATGGGTAGTAAGGAGGGAATAACTTATTTAATATTAAACCACAGAAAGGAAGAAGAGAGTGTGCAGACTGATTGAGGGGCAAAGGGCTGAGCCAGATGACCTCTTGAATCTCCAAGTTCTGGGTCACTTCTCCACGGATACCAAGATGCCCCTGAACCATCATGACGAGATAGGGTCTCTCCCTCCTCCCAACGCTGCCATCCTTCTGTGTGCTCACTCGTAACATTTGCTGCCTGATAGTATTGTGTGTCTTAGGTGTGTGCCTTATTCCCTAAGTAGATTGTGGGCTCCTTAATGACAAGCGGTTTCCTTAGAGCTCCTTAGCTCTCCTTTGGGACCTAAGACAGGGCCTGTCACAGAGGAGATTAATGACCAGTAGGTTAGTGACCAGTATAGGTTTTTAGTAGAAGTCGAATGAAAAGTCACTGTGTAGAATAGTTAGGGAGCCATATCCTTTCGCTGGAAAGGTACAAGCGGAAGCTGGGTAGCCACTTACCTGTGATGCTTTTAGGAAGAAACAATGCATGAGATAGAAGGTTGAGGTAGAAAACGTCGAAAGTCCTTTCCACCCCGAGAGTTTGTGATTCCATAAAGTGTAGTTATTTTTACCACTGAGCCTAATGATGGAAAATGTTCTTTTGTTTTTTGTGGGTTTTTTTTTTTTTTGATTCGTAGACAAATGACTATCTAGAAAACACATGGCTTTTCTTTGGTCCACAGGCGGGATGGGTCCTTAACTAGTATACTTCCCTAGCGGCATTCATTACTCCCCAGGTCTGGTGATAGAGTAGAGAAGATTGACATCTTGTACCCCGCTGAGGTTTCAGCCCTTTAAAGATGTCTCCCCTAAAGTGTGAGGAGCAGATGGTACTGAGAAAATATGCACATTTTATTATGCATTGCACATTTTACTTATTAGAATTTTTAGTGTGACACCCTGCATTTTGAAAAGCCTAAAGATGCAAACAAAATGAAATTATTCATTGAAATATTTAAATCAGCTTACAGCAATTATATCAAAATATCGAAATTAAATCCCATAGTCTGGAAGGTAAATTCCCCTTGACCACCCACTTAGAAATCTGACTATAAAAGGGAGGCTCTTCCTCTCCAAAAAGAAGAAGTCTTGTTCCGTGAGATGAAGTCGGGAAGGGAGTGCACCCTTGATGAGGTCCCACGGAGGCTGAAGACAGCACTGGGGAGAGATGGCGGCAGGAGCGAGGGCAGGTGAACATGCAGACTTTCTCCTGGTGGAAAAGGGGCGCCCAGAAGGGAGTTCTGAGTGTAGGTGCAGACATGCTTCTTCCCTCACCCCATTCCTGCCTCCCTTTGCTGAATGAGTCATCCCCTCCCGGCCTTACCATTTGCCAGCCCTCACTCCCACAGAGAGCATGTGAGGATTACCAGGCCGCAGTGGGGGAATGTCATGGAACTCTGGAAGAGGGGCGCTGCGAGGCAAAAGCAGAGAGCAAATATGATTTTGCCTCTTCTTATCTGAAGGGCAACTTTAATGATCAGTATCAATCAGCCAAGGCATACAGGAGTGTTTCAGAAATCATCCGGAGTGCAAAAGCTGTTCTTCCAAATGTGCATTGCTTCCAGCCCAGTAGCCCAACAGCATCTCTTAGACTCAGCCCTGAGCACTGGAAGAGATCTTAAAGCTGATCTTCTTCAGCCCCCATTTAACACTGGAATTCCCTATTCTGACCGATGGCCATGCGGCAGGCAGCCGAGTATAGTGGAGAGAGCCGGAGTTCTGGAATCAAAGAGACCTGGAGCCAGATCCAGATCCTAGCTCTTTGTCTCTTTGACCTAGAACAAATTACCTTATCTTTCTATACTTTGGTTTCCTCAGCTGTCAGTTTTGAGCAACACCAGCATTGCTGACTTACTTTAAGAATGAGAACATCGTTAAGGTGGTTAGCGCAGCCCCTGGGGTTAGTAGGACTTCAGAGGAGATCAGGCGCGTTCAGGGTGGTATGGCCGTAGACTGGACTTCAGTGAATAATAGCGGTTCTGCCTGTTCCAGATGTAACAGGTGTCGCTCTGCAGCCTCCTCAGTTGTGGGCAGTCCTGGTGGTTAGAAGTTTCTGCCCCATGTGGTGCTCAGTCCACTCCTTCTCAGCCTCCCCGGTTCTGTCTTTTGTGGCCCCACAGAACAAATCTAAACCTTCTCCCACAGATAGTACTCCAGATATGTGAAGACAGTTCTAATAGCTCCTCATAGTTTTTTCTGTGGTAAACCTATTTAGTTCCTCAAATCTCTCCATATGTCAGTTGGTTTTTGATCTCACCCAGGATACTTCTAAGCCCCTTCCCCTAACATATGAGCATCCCTGGAAAGATGCTAGGCAGCCACAAAGAACAGGGGAGATAGCAAGCCTGCCCGTACTGAAGAAGCCTGTCACTGTGTCCATGGCTCCTGTGAATAGTCTCATGCATTCCCTACAAAGATATTTTAGTTTCCCTGCTTTTTACCGTAGTATCCTGGAATATGACCCTACTACCTTGGTGAGGAAAGGAGCATTATAAAAACCATATTGTCAGATGCTAAATTGAAAAGTTAGCCCCCTTCCTCCCCCTGCCACCCCATGGGGCGCCTGGGTGGCTCAGTTGGTTAAGCATCTGCCTTCAGCTCAGGTCATGATCCCGGAGTCCCCGGATCGAGCCCTGCATTGGGCTCCCCGCTTACTGGGGAGTCTCCTTCTCCCTCTGCCCCTCACCCCCTCACCCTGCTTTCTCATACTCTCTCTCCCTCTCTCTCAAATAAATAAAGTCTTTAAAAAAAAATGGAAAGTTAGCCCCCTCATAATTGTGGTAGATTTGATTACATGTTACACGCCCCCCACCCCCACCATTTTTCACCTTCTGTGTGTCAGTGATATTCTTCATGCAACTTGAACGTTCCCACTCTTTCACCGGAGAGTCAGCAGCATGACTTGCTTTGGCCAGCAGAACGAGGCAGAAGTGACAGCATGCCAGTTCCAAGCCTAGGCTTAGAGGCCTTCAGTATTTCCAGTTGCCTTTTGGTGCCCTGCGGTCACCATGAAAGAACATGCCTCAGCGAGCCAGCTGGTCCAGGGCAGCCGGGGGGCCTGTGGAACAGAGGCCCCCAGCAAAGCCCAGCCTTTCTCAGCTGACCTGTCGGCCAGTTCACAGACACTTGAGAAGAAATAATTGAGTACTGTTTTAAGTCACCGAGTTTTGGGGTGGTTTGTTTTGTGGAATTTTTGTGGCAAGAGATCATTGTTACAGAAATTGGGCCAGAAAACAGAGTGCAACACTAACCGGTTCTGGGCAGTTTCAGCACCAACACCTGTGCAGTAAGCATTTTCCCCACAAGCATTTTTGCTGCATAGCTAATCAGGTGAAAAACAATTTGGCTATAAAAGATAAAATCGCAAAAAAAAACAAAAGAGGGATATTCATTTAAAAGGACGTGAGAAAACATGAAAAGTGAGTAACAAAATTAAGAAGACTTTATTGCAAAATACAAAATATTTGAGTATCTTTAACGTGCAGAGGCATTACTGTGCACGGAACGGAGTGTCCTGTGTGTCCTAACTAAGCACAGTCTTCAAGGTCTTTCATACTATCACACTTTTTTTTTTTTTTTTTTGGCTTATGGATTTGTCTCCTCGCTAAAATGTCCTCTTTCATTAAGACAGGTATCCGTTTCCAAATTCTAGGATGCGTATTTGTACCTGAGCTCCGTATCACGTTGTGAAGCCCTTCTCCACTGCTGTTTGTTCTTGGCATATTGTCACATGTCCCCTGGCGGACATTCCAAGTTCTGTGGGAAACAATGGGTTCAAAACTCGGTGCCACCATATAGACCATTGTGGGCGCTGAGCTTCATCTCCTATAAAAAGGGGGGTATGGCATCATGGAGAAATGAAGCCAAAATGTCAACCGGGTATTTTTTTTTTTAATCTTTTACAACAAAATTGCCTTAGTTTTGCCTGTTATGTGGCGAAAAAGCGTAGGGCAAAGATGCTAATGGTGAAAACACCCAACATGATACCGACCCGCCTCACTAAGTTGAGAAGAATTCATGAAAGATTAACAAAACTGGGGCACCTGCATGGCTCAGTCGGTGAAGCGTCTGCCTTCAGCTCAGGTCGGGATCCAGGGTCCTGGGATCGAGCCCCACATCGGGCTCCCTGCTCAGTGGGGAGCCTGCTTCTCCCTCTCCCTCTGTTCTTCCCCGCTGCTCGTGGTTGCTCGCTCTCTTTCTATCTCAAATAAATACGTTTTAAAAAATCTTTACAAAAAAAAAAAGATTAACTGAACTATAACCAGCCTAACTGAATACTTGATAAAAATGATTTGTCAAGTTGTAAACTGGGGTTTTTTTGGTAAACATTGGCCAAGAAGAAAACAATTACATATATTATGTATATCTTCGGTGAAATAGGTAA
Organism: Ursus maritimus; assembly: GCF_017311325.1. Lineage (NCBI taxonomy): Eukaryota > Metazoa > Chordata > Mammalia > Carnivora > Ursidae > Ursus > Ursus maritimus. The sequence continues at coordinate 5,354,268 of NW_024426119.1, read as the reverse complement.
TGACAAAAGCAAGCTCAATATCCAAAGACATTTGAAAAGTTAAGGTGTGTCCTATTTGATATCGTTCACTCATGTACTCAACAAACTTAATGAATACCTGACATGTATCCTCACTGTTCTAGGCCCTGGGAATAAAGTTGTGGAAGAAACAGGGCTCAGGTCTCATGAAGCTTATATTCTAGGGGAGACTCAGAATAAAAATTGAAATGATAACTTCTAGTCATGATAAGTGCTATGAAAAATCTCAGGCAGGGTAATGGCTACCTCAGGCAGTTTAAGGAAGACCTCTCTGAGGGTGCGACATTGAAACTGAGACGGGGGGGGGCACCTGGGTGTCTCCGTCAGTTACGCATCTGCCTTCGGCTCAGGTTACGATTCCAGAGTCCTGGGATCTGCTTGTGTGCTCGCTCACTCTCTTTCTCTCCCTCAAATAAATAAATTAATAAAATTTAAGGAAAAAAAAAAAGAAACCAAGACTGGAATGACAGGACTAGGCCAAGGGAAGAAAGGCCACATTGTAGGAAATGTCAAGTGCAACGTCTATGAGTTAGGAATAAACTTGGAGGGTCTGAGGTATAAATGGAAGGAGAGGAGTGATGTGGTATGAAATGAAGTGGGAGATATTAGAAGGGGCCAGAACATGTGGAGTCCACTGGCCACAGCAAGGATTTTGTGTTTTATTACAAGTGGAGTGGGGTCCATTAAAGGATATGAAGCACATGACCTGGTTTACGGGCCCTCTCCTGGCTTCTATGTGGAAAACGGACAAGAGAGAATGCGGCGTGGGGGGGGGTCATTTGGGTTCGTGCAAGATGGTGCTGTCTACAGCTAGTCTGTGTAATGGCAAGGATGGAGAGAAATGGACTGGTTTGAGGTACATTTTGAAAGTAGAATCAAGAGTCGCTGATGGATTGGTTGGGAGGGAAAGTGAGAAATTAAGGAGGACTCCTAGGTTTTCTGTTCATGTAGCTGAGGGTGGTTGGTGGTGCCGTTTCCCAGATGAGGAAGAATGGAGGAGGGCTGGACTGGGGGGAGAGCGAGGTCAAGAGTTGCGGTGCGGGGGATGAGTTAGTTAAGTTTGAAATTAGACCTCTGTGTTGCTTTGCCAAGGAAGGATGTAAGACATGTTAATTTGGTACTCAGGCTAAAGGTGTCAGTTGGGCAGTCGTCAGCAAATAGATGGTGTTTTCGCCAAAGGACTAGATACGTTCACCCCAGAAAGAAAAGTGAAATTTTTTAATTTAAAATTTAAGAAGTTTCAAAATTTTTAAATTGTTTTTTAAAAAGAAGTGGGAGGACTAAGCCACAGAGCATGGTGACATTTAAATGCTCAGCAGAGGAAGAGGAGACAGAAGAAGAGTGTGAGAGAGAAGCTGAGACAGTGTGATGTTATGGAAGCCAAGAGAAGAAAGTGTTCCAGGAAAGAGGGTTGTCAGCTGAGGTTGGGTTGGGTTGGGTTGGGTTGAATGCAACCTGAATCATGAAGTCAGACGAAGCCAGTGAAACAAAGTGTTGGATTTGGCAACATGGGTCTGGGTGGTGACCTTGAAAATAAACTGCTCACTGCGAGAGCAGAGGTAGAAGTCGACACGGACCGGTGGGAAATGGAATGGGAGGTGCGACATTGGTGGCAGCGAGGCTCTGCTACAAAGGGGAACAGAGAAACGAAGAAGTCCTCGAGCTGGCGCGAGCCTAAGGCTTGGCCACATTGTGTTTAAATGCCACGAGTGAGGAAAGCAGGAGAGAGAGAGGAAAGTGGATGGTGCGGGAGAGGATGTGGGCAGAGGCAGAATCAGCATCCTTGAGAGAGGAGGAGACCGTGCGCCCAGTGGAAGCCACGGCCTCTGAAAGGCCACCCGGGGAAATGGAGGCAGGCCGGCGGGGGGGGGG
>NW_024426119.1:5351145-5352371 GCF_017311325.1 Ursus maritimus | reverse complement strand
TTACATGCAGAAATCCCTGAATTTGGTGGGGGGAAGGTAAGGGATCCAGCCCACTGACGTGCAGCTTCTCAGTGAACTGTGACCTCAGGTCGCCGTCTGCGGGGGGGCCAGGACTCCTGAATCCGGAGCCCACGTGCCCGGCACCCTTCATTTGCCGTTTGGTGCGTTTGGAAAGAGTGAAAATGACAACCTCTCTTGCGTAATGTGTTTTCAAGAGTTCCGAAGTGCTGCTTCTTTCCGTGGATACTTTGCCCTGAATCATCCAAGTTTCCACCAGAGAACCAAATTCACACGGCTGGGTTAGATGGGAGCACTGGAGCGAAGGGACTGCTGCCAGAGACGAGGGCGGAATTAACAGATGCCTCACCCAAACCGTCAACAACCAGATGTCATCGCCCCTCCCCCCACCCATGGGCCAGGGGTCAGTGGAGATCAGCAGTGTTAGATCTCTGGAAGAGCTGGAGTCATGAAGGACAGGCCAGCCAGTGTGATCATTCACCGAAGAAGAGAGCCGGAGCTGCTCTCAGGGAGGGGCGCCAAAGCATCCCACCCCTGCTGATGCTTCCCCATGGCTGACCCCACCTGGAAGCTGGCTGGCAAGGGTGAAGCAAGCCATGGTGAGGGACAGAGAAGAGATCTGGCCCCAAATAACCAACACAGCCACTAACACTTCCTGCCATACGTGTTGAGAAGATTTTGGAAACCACTCCCAAGGAAGTCTTCATACCCCATGCCCGTATATGGAATGCATCTGTTTGGCACCAGCCATCATCTCCAAACGTCATGTTTGCCTATAGTCTTCCTCCTTTATTTTCATCCAGAGGCATTTTGCCCATAAAACTAGGAAAGCTTATATTTCAAGGCCCCTCACTGGCAGAAATCCCTTCCACGGCCGTGAGAGAGCCCTAGAAATGTATTCCTATGATCACATGTTCCTGTAAATTTTTCAAAAGTAGGTTATTTAATCTCTTAAGACTATATATTTTTCACTCTGGCCCTAGATAGGACCTCCCCCCCCTCCCCATTATATGCACTTTGGGCCCCATAAAACTTGTCTGTGTTTCTGCTTTCACCAGAACGGGAGTGTAAAGGTGCAAGTTTTATTCCTTTCCTGAGACTCTGCCATCTTTCGGGTGGGGATGGCTAATGAACATTGAAATGGACATCTGGGCAGGGGGAGAACACAGCAGGAGGGTAAGAAGCAAAGAAGGGAGGGGTGCGTGGTG
>NW_024426119.1:5317080-5351135 GCF_017311325.1 Ursus maritimus | reverse complement strand
AGCAACACATGCAGAAATCCCTGAATTTGGTGGGGGGAAGGTAAGGGATCCAGCCCACTGACGTGCAGCTTCTCAGTGAACTGTGACCTCAGGTCGCCGTCTGCGGGGGGGCCAGGACTCCTGAATCCGGAGCCCACGTGCCCGGCACCCTTCATTTGCCGTTTGGTGCGTTTGGAAAGAGTGAAAATGACAACCTCTCTTGCGTAATGTGTTTTCAAGAGTTCCGAAGTGCTGCTTCTTTCCGTGGATACTTTGCCCTGAATCATCCAAGTTTCCACCAGAGAACCAAATTCACACGGCTGGGTTAGATGGGAGCACTGGAGCGAAGGGACTGCTGCCAGAGACGAGGGCGGAATTAACAGATGCCTCACCCAAACCGTCAACAACCAGATGTCATCGCCCCTCCCCCCACCCATGGGCCAGGGGTCAGTGGAGATCAGCAGTGTTAGATCTCTGGAAGAGCTGGAGTCATGAAGGACAGGCCAGCCAGTGTGATCATTCACCGAAGAAGAGAGCCGGAGCTGCTCTCAGGGAGGGGCGCCAAAGCATCCCACCCCTGCTGATGCTTCCCCATGGCTGACCCCACCTGGAAGCTGGCTGGCAAGGGTGAAGCAAGCCATGGTGAGGGACAGAGAAGAGATCTGGCCCCAAATAACCAACACAGCCACTAACACTTCCTGCCATACGTGTTGAGAAGATTTTGGAAACCACTCCCAAGGAAGTCTTCATACCCCATGCCCGTATATGGAATGCATCTGTTTGGCACCAGCCATCATCTCCAAACGTCATGTTTGCCTATAGTCTTCCTCCTTTATTTTCATCCAGAGGCATTTTGCCCATAAAACTAGGAAAGCTTATATTTCAAGGCCCCTCACTGGCAGAAATCCCTTCCACGGCCGTGAGAGAGCCCTAGAAATGTATTCCTATGATCACATGTTCCTGTAAATTTTTCAAAAGTAGGTTATTTAATCTCTTAAGACTATATATTTTTCACTCTGGCCCTAGATAGGACCTCCCCCCCCTCCCCATTATATGCACTTTGGGCCCCATAAAACTTGTCTGTGTTTCTGCTTTCACCAGAACGGGAGTGTAAAGGTGCAAGTTTTATTCCTTTCCTGAGACTCTGCCATCTTTCGGGTGGGGATGGCTAATGAACATTGAAATGGACATCTGGGCAGGGGGAGAACACAGCAGGAGGGTAAGAAGCAAAGAAGGGAGGGGTGCGTGGTGCTCAAGGCGGGGGGAGAAAGGCACTGTGTGAAGCACCCCCACTCTGGCCGTCCACCTTCGGGGAATGGAGGGTTGTCAGGTGTCCCCGCGGGGACTCATTTCGCTCAGGGGGCCTCGCTCAGATGCTGCTTTTTGTGTTTCAGATGCAGACGGAAACCTGTGTCGAAGTAACCAGCTGTTGCAAGTCATGCTGACCATGCACCGAATCATCATTTCGTCGGCCGATCTGCTCCAGAAAGTTATCAGCCTATATCCTTTAGCACCGGGACCGCCGGCGCCCAGGGGGATTCTCCAGAAGTCTCTTGCAGTTTGACATTTGGTTTCCTTTGGGTTGGTTTGGAATAACTCTGAGTGGTAAATGGCTTCAGATGTCCTTTCAGAGATATGGAGGTTGTGTGTGTGTCGCCGCTGTTGGGCGGGGCAGTATCTTCAGTGCTGATTGCTCCAGCCCGTCGTCAGAGAAACCGTTGGTCTTCAGTATGCCCGGCCAGCAAGAATCCTTTTCCTGTAGGTTAGTCAAATTTGTACTCGTCCCGTGCAGACTGACAAGGGTGCAGTCATGACTGCAGTGATAAACGGTCTCTCCTGCCCCGTTCTTCCCCTTTCCCCAGCTTCTAAAGAAAGCTTCGTGGCCCCACGGTATCTGAACAGTGCCCTGGTGCTTTTATGCTTCTGCTGCCTAGGGGCCAAGCAAGCCTGCTGGATTTTAACCCTCTTACGAGGTGTGAATTGAGTGGGGTGGAGAAGGAGCCTGCCCTCTCCCTCTTGCTGGGGACACTGTAAGCCATGGCCTCGGGAGAAAGGACTGTAGGTGGGAGGGGACCGCCGAGCACCTGCGCCCGGGGCCTTAGCGTTGAGTCATGACTGGTGGCTCTCTCCTAACCCTGTACTCCACCCCTGACCTCTTCCTGTTCACCTTATGGCAAAAAAAAAAAAAAAAAGAAAAAAGCCTCCAGAAGAGACCGAATCTCTTCTGTCAACCTACTTCCAAATCTTTACTCCTCGTGTCAAAGGGTCCCACGGGCACAGCGTTGGCAGAGGTCTGCGTAGTAAGAGCAGCAGGTAGGAAGCGGCTGTCTGGTCTGCAGAGAATTTCTAACCCATTATAAAGCTGACTCAGAGTCGGTCGACTTTTTATTAACTCCGTGTACCGGCAGTTCTCCTTTCCCCAGATTGTCCCAACCTCCTCAGTGAGAAACTCGTTGCTCGAAGGACTAAACTGTGCCCCTGGCTGCCCTCAGGATGCGCGGAGCCCCTCCCCTCTCCCTGTTCACCCGCACACCTCCCAGCCTCTGACCCCTCCCCCACTTTCACCTCTGCCCCTTCAGTGACACCTGCCCTTCAGCCTGAAACCCAGTCACATCTCCCCCACCTAAAAATGAACGCTTCACCCTGCCTTCCCTCCATCGTCAGGGTTAGAAATTTGAGGCACAACCCTGCTAACGTGGTCTGCACTCACTGCCTCCAGTCTCTTGGCTCAGCTGGGGCCCCCACCCCTGCACGCAGACTTCCTCTGACGTCACCGCTGGCCTTCTGGTGGCTTCGCCCCTCGGCCCTTCTCTGTCTCTGCTTGCTCTGGGCTCTGTCCTCTCCAGACCTCTCCCTCCTGGGCAGCTGGTCCTCCGTCTGACTTCCCATCTAGCCCCTTCCCCGAGCACCTCTCAAACAGGGGGACCGCGTCCTGGTGTCCTGCTCACTCTGCCTCCTTCCCTGAGTGCTTTCCTACCAGGATTTCCGCCTCTGTCCCTCTGCGCTGTGGACTGTCAAGTCTGTATTTCTTGTGGTTTCTTTTATTGTTCAATTAGCCAGCATAGGGGCGCCTGGGTGGCACAGCGGTTAGGCGTCTGCCTTCGGCTCAGGGCGTGATCCCGGAGTTCTGGGATCGAGTCCCACATCAGGCTCTTCTGCTATGAGCCTGCTTCTTCCTCTCCCACTCCCCCTGCTTGTGTTCTCTCTCTCACTGGCTGTCTCTATCTCTGTCGAATAAATAAATAAAATCTTTAAAAAAAAAAAAAACAATTAGCTAGCATATAGTACATCGTTAGTTTCTGACGTAGCGTTCACTGATTCATTAGTTGTTTATAACACCCAGTGCTCATCACAACACGTGCGCTCCTTAATACCCATCACCTGGTTACCCCAGCTCCCCCCGCCTTTCTGCAACCCTCAGTTTGTTTCAAGTCTGTATTTCTTTAACGCAGACCGTTTTGTAAAAACTCTTTGGACTGGTTTGTGCTGCAGACAATTCCATCTTAATATGCTCAGAACTTAATTCATTTTCTCACCACCTTCATCCCCAATTACTACCCATTAATTCTGCTCTGACACCTGCATTTTCATTTTCAATTTCAGTTCATGGTGACATGGCCCAACCACTTAGCCAAACCAGAAACCTCAGAGGCACTCTTGACTCCTCCCTGCCTTTCACCTCCTACGGAGTCCATTCGTCAATCCCAGGGCTTCTACTTCAGAAATGACTCTTAGCTGCTTTCTTCTCTCCATCCCCCTGCCACAGCCTCGGCGTGGGCTTCCGTCTTCTCTCCGATGCCCCTCTCTGTCCGGGACCGCTGTTCTCGCCCACGAGCCCCGGTTCACTAGCCACCTCTGAAGTCACTTTCCTGAGAAGCAGGTCACAAAGGCCATTGCTTCAGAGCCTCGGCAGACTGCAGGGTAATGCCCAGCCCCTCGGCTGCCAGGACAGGGTGTCCACAGTCTGACCCCAGTGTCCCTTCTACTCCCCCTGCAGCTCTCCCAGAAGCCCTTTCTCCCCCACACTGAACTTCTCGGTGCACCAGCCGGATCGGGTCTTCTTACGATTCCTGTGCCTAGAACGCTTCTTCCTGCCTCATTGCCTGGCAGACTCTTTCAAGATCCCTCTGTGAAATCTTTCCTGACATTTTCAGCCTTCCACACTCCCCTGCCTTTTAAAAACCCATCTAGTGTGCTTAGACAGTGCTTTGAAAATCTGTCTAATTCCTGTGACTTTAGTTTTTTATTGCTTAAGTGAGTGTCTCCCACATCTCTGATGTGGACGTAATCTGCCTTGAAAAGCTTTTCATCTGTGACTGCGGAAAGTGCCCCGTAGTTTTATTCTGTGAGCTAAATGAATTGATCCCCGCAGACGTCAGTCTGTTAAGCTTTGCAGGGTCCTGCATAGGTGCTGTGGTCTCTAGATGACTATGTCAGGTACGCCGCAGAAGCTTGGGGTCTAGCTGCTGCAGTGTGGTTTGTGTTTGTAACATAGTCACTACAGGTTACAAAGGTACTAAAAAATTAATTACAAGTCACTTTAAGAAAAAAATATAAATATATTTTTACCGTAGATTTAAAAATGCTTATGCTGTAACTTACCTGTTTACGTGTCTCCCCCACTAGTCTGTGCGTCCGTCAGCGTCAGGAACCAAGGCTTCTTTATCTTTGTTTCTCTAGAACTTAGCTCAGGGGCCATCTCATGATAGTACATAACGAATGTTGCCTGACTATGGGTGCAAAACACTGGATACTCTTATTCTGTATTGGGACTTAAAGGTGAGAAGTTCATGCGTTGGTCTGGGGCGGAGGACAGGATTCTAAGAAAGGAATATGAAATAAGACTGCCTGTCCTTGAAACCCAGGTTAAACCCTGGCAGCAGAATGATTTTTTTCTTCACACTTAGTGTCTCTGTTTTCTGACCTGGAAGCAATAGAATTGTTAGTTAAGTAAGCCCATGGTTTCCTGATGTTTCCTGGTTTTTCATCGTCGAAAAGATTTTAAAGCACGCTTTGAATGGCTCAAATGCCTGCCAAGTACAGTCAGAACTGTACTGGTACTTCACAGAACACCGGCGGTGAAGAGGAAGGAAAACGGAGCCTGAAGCTTCCAGCAAACAGTGACATGAGCCCTGCGAGGCGGAGGCCCGAGCCTCTGATAGTGGCCCGTACGTGCTGGGCGTTCGCTTCAGCTCCCCAAGTGAGAGAGCGGAGCCGTGCTCACTCCAGGGCTGCCTTTGCTCTGACTTCGGGGCTCTGATGAGGGGGAGGCCCTGTCCTCCCGCACGGCGTCCTGCCGGTCCCCGCGCTGGGGGCGCTCGCGTGCACACTGACCCGTGCACTCAGGTCCCGCCCACACTCAGGTCCCGCCCACACTCAGGTCCCGCCCACACTCAGGTCCCGCCCACACGCTCGGCCACCGGCCGCGCGCCGCAGGGACGGATGTTGGACGGGACGGACGGGCAGGGAGCGACCAGATGAAAGCTCTGCGGTAAAAGGCACCTTGTTGATTTGTAGGTCTGCTTAGCTGTTTTAAAAAAGAAGTATGTCTTTCGTCCCTTCCTCATTAAAAAGAAAGAATAAATATCTCGACTAGTGCATGAAATAAAATATAGAATCTGGGCCCTACTTATCTAGAATGTGCCTTGGGCTTGAAGCTCTTTGCATCGAGGCAGGCGTTTCCTCAGCGATGTGGCCTGAAGACGCGTCAAGTCCTCGTTTTCACTCTTTTATCTTTTATGCCCAGAGAGAGGCAGGCCCCAGACAGAGGCGTTTACTTCGTCGAGTTTGCCCGTTGCCTGGACTTATTTTTAAAATATTTCCTGTGTTGCCGTGCATGTGTGTTTTTGTGTTTCGTTTTTGTTTTGGTGCTTTTGAGGACAGATATTATAGGCGGTAAATCTATTAAAATTTAGTTTTTAAATTAAAGTGATTTTCTAGAAAGTACAAATTTTACAGCCATAGCTCTTCTTTAGGGCTTCAAGTTGAGTTCGCAAATATGATTCTTTCTCTAAGTCTAGCACGTTTCACCAAGCATTTTTAAGGGGCCTTGAGAAATGTTTGGTTAATTTGAATAATGCTAATTAACTGAATACTTCCCATGGTTGTAAACTACAGTTATGAATCTTACATTTTGGATGATTTTTAAGTACTTCAGATGCCTTCCTGACTTCTGAATAATTTGTATAACTATTAAAGTTATAAACAGTTAACATCATTTTAGAAGTTCCAAAGCCATGATTAGACTTAATAAAATTTCATTTTAAAGCCACAAGTCTAAAGCACTTAATTATGTATTCCAGATGGAAGTTTTGAGACTATCATTCTAATGTGCTCTTAAACATTACAGGGATGTAAAATCCCCGAATCCTCAGATTCCTTCCCAATCAAAAGCACTGATCCTAAGATGTGAGCTTTCACTTTCCTGTGTTTACGTCTACATTTTCCGGGGTTTGAAATACACGTGCCCATTGAAGGAAGACCACTCCCGCCCAGTTCCTTGAGCTTTCTGCCAGCTTGCTCACTGGACTCCTGGCAGGGGCCCTGCAGGAATTCACTGAGCCCTGTACCACAGGTATGACGCCACGGTGTTTAGAAAGGAGAGAGGGTACAGCCTCGCAGGGCACACGGTGCCTGATTCCTCAGTCTGGTGACCAAAGATGGTAGACCCACCCAGGGTACCACTGGATTGGAGTTTCATTTCTTTGGCTTGTACAAATAAATGAAATATTCTCCACAGATCTCTAAAGAGGTCAGTAATAGGATCTTACTGTTCTTTCATATTCTTAGAATGGCACCATTCTCATTTGGAATATCGAATGCCACATGATCTCTGATTGCATTTTGGATTATTCACGTGGCCTTCTCTGACTTGCCATCATGACTTCCAAGGTCCACGTGCTGACCTCCCCAGCGTATGTTATCATCGTTCACATTATTGATCTTAATTATCATGACAGTATATCTGCATATTTATTCATTCCCCTTCTTCTAATTTACCACACGAATTGTTTATCCATTCCTCAAAACACTTGAGAAGAGAGGAAAGGTCTCTCTTTAAGTCATTTCAGTGGGACTCTTGATCTCTTGGACACGGGCAGGGTCATGTGTCCTTCTTCATCCATATAGGCTGCTTGTGCCAGGACCTTCTCGCACTGTTGGCTTCCTGCTTCCCTTTCTGCGAAGGAGATGTTGGGACCTCTTCCCATAAGGAGGTGTGGGCTCCGCAGGGTCACCATCATCACCCTTCCAGGTGTAACACGCACACAGCTGCACACATCAAGTTGGGTTTTATCCTACGGCCAGAAAATAAGAAAAGCGTTGGGGGGGGGGAGGACGTGGTTTTAGCAAATACTTCCAAAGATGAGAAGTTGTTCGGTTTCTATGACAGAGGCTTCTATTTCCCTTAACCACAGCCCTACCTATAAGGGTGCCTTGGCAAAGAATTCACCAGGGCTTTGCCTGAAGATCTGCTATTTTGTAAGGTAATGTTTCTACGTACAGTTGCGACTTGTGGAGTGGGGTGAAACGAAAGAATGAAGCAGGGGATTTTAGTTCTTTCCTCATGCTCCCCACCTTTCCTGTCCTGTCTGGAGAACACCTCTGGGCAGACTGGAAAGGCAGTGCTGCCAGGAGGCTCCTTATGGGAGCACAGTGTTTGCTGGCGCGCCTGAGCTTGATTCGACACCAACATTCGCTTCAGTCCGAAAGCATTTTGGTGTCAGAGGACATAGGAAGAGATACAGAGACAACGAAGGACCTCTGTCATTTCGTTTTTATTCCTAATGATTAAAGTAATATAACTCGTATTAGAGCATTTTGAAAATACAGTAAAGAGTATAACTATAGTAATAGTTATTCATATCCCACTACCTAGTTTGGAATATTTCCGTTGTCATTTTTCTAAGCAGTTTTTTTTTTTAACATAGTTGAGATCAAAATACATTTTTGTATCCTATATTTTTCACTTAATATCATAGGCATCTTCTTTAGTCATTAAAAACGTTTTTGTGGACATTGTTTTTCATGGTCCTGGATTGTAAGATATGAGAAAGTGTAATTTACAGATTCACTACCCCATCTTTGGACATCTGGTTTGTCTGTAACCGTATCCCTTATAATTATCTCCGATACACATGACTGTGCCTAAATCTTTGCCACCGCTTTTTCTGTTGTGCTGTGCCTATCCTGTCAAAGCATATGGTGTGTGGAGGGGCAGAGGACTGTCAGCAGGTGGTTTTCTCTCCATCCCCCACACCGTCACCCCACCCCCTTATATTCTGTATATAGAATATATATGCTATATTCCCAGGCACGTAGAAGGCCAAAGCAGCCTCTGTCTTTTTCTGATTCCCCTTCGTGGGAAGAACCCACCAAAGCATGAGTCCTTGGCTTCAGTTTTGGATTGTTTTTTTTTTAACTCCCACCTTGTAGGTACTGGATAACAGAATTCTGGATCATGTTTAAAATGGATGCCAGCTTGACAAACACTATGGAAGAGTTTCAGGAACTGGTGAAGGCTCGCGGCGAGGAGTTACACTGCCGCCTGATCGATACAACTCAAATGTGAGTGTCAAGGCTCGGAGGCATCTTTCCAAACCACCTCCCTGCCGGGCTGCTTGGCCCCCTGCTGTGACGGCGCGCTTTCCCCACTCCCAGTAGCCCCTCGACAGGCTCAGGTTGTATCCCCAGAGCGAGAAGACTGATGTTCAAGAGAAAAGCAGAGAAGCCTCCTGGCGATAAAGCTGTGAGTGACTGATATCAAGGACTAGGGGGAAAAGTTCCAGTGAAGAAGAAATCAGGTAGCCAGATGTGACTAAAACGTAGCCAGCTCATGACACACTGAAGTACTAGATGCTTCCTCGGCAGCTCCAGCCTCGGGGAAGGCACTGCTGAGAAATGCATCGAGCAGAGGGTTTCTATCCTATACGAATGTCTACAAGAGACACTTAGACTTGCAGACATGGGAAGGCTCTCGGGAATAGTTCAGATTATTCCTTGGATTTCTTATCTGTGACATTGGCCCACTCTGGAAAAATGATGGAAAAATGAGGGCCTTTCCTAATTTGGGGAGAGGACAGACACACACACACACACACGCACACGCACACACTGTGCGCTAAGGTGTTTGCAGTGTGGCCACTTTATTCTGGAATCCTAGAAATCCCTAGGATATAGAATTCTAGGAGCGAAGCCTGTTCTAGAGATCATTTCATGCAACATCCTGGGAACCGGAGGCTTGGCAGGGTCATCTGGGGTCACGCAGTTAGGGGCAGAGCAGAAGCTGGACTCGGACAGCCCTCCGCGCACGGAGCCACAGCCACAGAGAAATGACTTCTGAACCCCATTGCGTAGTCCAGGGCATCGCTCTGGGGATGCCAGTTTGGATTCTCTGTACTTCTCTGCTTAGAATTTACAACTTGAGAGAACAGAGAAAATTTCAAAGTGACCGTGTTCTTATTCTAAAGATGTAGAACCTGGGGCATGGGGCAGTTCTCAGGCCCCGATCTCCTTGTCCCAGTGTGTCCCTGGCGACTGTCCTGTACCGAGATTTTCCGCAGTATATTCTTTAGGAAGTAGCCAGTGGGATATTGCCTGACCAGTACCTGAGAAGTAGTGAGTTAGGCTTCCCTTTGGCGTCTCACTCTGTAACATGTTCACCGACCAACAGGGCTACGGAATTTTTAGCCTTTCCCAAACTCACTTGACCACAGAACCCTTTGTCAAGGGACACGGTTCTCATCAACACCAGTTTGGGAAACAGATCAGCACCCTGCTACCGCTCAAAATGGCTGCTTCCTTTTGCTTCCTTAGTGAAGGAAATTGAAACTAAGGATCAATTCTAAGAAAACTAATGGATCAAGTCTAAGAAAATGTGGGGTGGAGGGCACCCTAGGGTTAGCTAGGCTTCCTTGGTCATTTCCATGGTTGGGAGTATTTGAGGAAAATGCCCCAAGTCTGCCCAGAGTGACCACATGTTCCTACACGACTCCCTGCAGCATGGCTTCTCATCTCTGTGGCTCTCTGTGCTCTCCTGGCATGAAAGCCGCCCTGCTACCTTGAAGCAGAGCCCCTGTCACCCTCCTAAGAATGAAGGAACACACAGAAGGCATGGAGACAGCAGAGACGCCAGAGGCTAGACAAAGGAGCAAGGACCAAAGGCCAGGGAACTGACCGATGCCTGAGACTGTCCTTCCCACAGCCTTAAAGGAAACACATTTTACCCAGTTCCCATGATGTGTTCAGAAGTTTCGTTGAAAACCAGCAAGGCTTTCCTACTTGGTACCATGGGGGGGGGAAGTGATTGGGGGAAACCTTTTAATGCTTTGTTTCGGCCGAGGGAAGTTAGCTAATTAATGGTGCTTTGTGTATCCTTGTGGGAAATGTGAACGGAGGGACTTGAATTAAAAAGTAATTTTGATTTACTTTTCCCCACCACGTTTCCCCACAAAAGCAATGCCCGTGACTGGTCCAGGAAACTGACCCAAAGGATAAAATCAAACACCAGCAAGAAACGTAAAGTTTCCCTGCTCTTCGACCATCTGGAGCCGGAGGAGCTGTCGGAGCACCTCACCTACCTGGAGTTCAAGTCCTTCCGGAGGATATCGGTATGTACTTACGGGCAGGAGAGAAACCTCCCGGGTTATTTCAGAAAATAAGCAGAGAAACTGGACCGCCTGTCCACCTCCTAACCCCGGAGGCCTCCTCGGAGCTGGTGGACTTTCCTGTCAGACTTAGTGTAGTCTAGAAAATGAGTACACTAGAAATTTCTTTGTAGCTCTGCTGTGCGCCCCTTCTCCCATCCTCCGTCACCCCACCACTCACTCAAGGGACAGTACTGTGGGCACACGGGACACACACATGTGTACACACAGCATACACACACTCACACACACACACACACACACACACACACACACCTTACCCCTCATAACCATGAAGCTTCCAAGAATTTTTTTTTTTTTTAATTTTCCTTTAAAAAAAAATGGGGATATGTCTCCTCGGAGTTTTATTCTGGGATGGGCTTTGAATGGCTCGGGGAAATCCTAAAAGTAGATGCTAATGGTCTAGCCCAGAATCTACCTGAGTTCTCGAAGTAGTGCTGACCGGGCCCAGCAGTACCCACGATCCTGGGTCTAAGTCATGCTGCCCCAAACCTTGCTCCTTAAAACTCCGTACGTGATGCCAGAGAACACCGGTTCTGTACAGGAGAACTTGTCAACATGTCGGATGCCAACCGACCCCCACTGGCCAGCGTGCTTCCCTGACAGGTGACACCCTTGCCCACTCAGTCCCCACCCCTCCCCGAGATACAGTCTTTGGCTTTGCTCTGAAAATAGAGCGTATGTGGTGGCTGGATGCATTTCTTGGAATGACCTGGGTTCCCCAGATCAGGGGATGGGGGCTGCTCAGAAAGCGGCCTGAACACGGTCACTCAGTTCATCGCTGTCAGAACGGGGGCCGGAGTCCCATGCCTCCTGGTTGCTGAGCTCCAATTTATGGAGCCTGCTTGTATCTGGAAGGAGAACAACAAACCAGGTTTCAGGGTTTGTTTCATCTTTTCTCCGGTGATGTTGATGTCGTGCTGTTTTCACACAGCGGTTGGGCCATTCAGCCGGGACACCCCCCCTCCAGCTCCCGTGCAGAGACAAGCCCCCAAGCATTAATCCCCAGCAGCCCCGCAGGGTCCCCACCGGCACCCCTCGGGCAAAACGGACAAAGCCGCAGCCCCCCCCACCCCCGCCCCCGATTAGGAAGCTTCACCTGGGGAGTTTCCATCTGGCAGTGCCTCCTCTGTCCCGTTCGGCACGCGGGCAGTGTGAGCCCTGCGGGGCCCCAGCGGGCAGGGCGGCTCCGCAGCCTCCAGGAGGCCCGCGCTCAGCTCCGCGGAGGAGGGAGTGAGACTCCCTGTAGCACTAGGACCCCCCCAGGGGGAGGCCGTGCTCCGTTTGCAAATGAAAACATCAGTTTGAACTTTCATTTCTTTCGGGTGGCATCATCCCCTCAGACAAGAGGATTGCGGGGGGCGGATTTTTTCATTTTTCCTACACCGTTCAAAGCAGTTTTCCCAAATAGGTTCCTTCAGTGTAGTTGGAGGGAAATTTCTCTCTGCTATGATGGAGTGGCATTTGATATTTTCTGCTAATTAGTACTTAGTATAGTACTAATTGTAAAAAATAAGTGGATTCGATGTTTTATTTACAGTGGGAGGGGTATATGAATGTATTCCCTGGAGCCCTGGGAACTTTCTCTCAGAACTGGTAAGATTGCTTATGTGTCCCTCTTGAGTCGTTTCTGCTCATATTTTTCCACCCCTCAGCAATCACTGGCTCAGCCGTGATTTCAAAGGGGGGTTCGGAAGCCGAGAGCTCGAAGTAGCTGGGAAACCGCACCGAAAGCTCCCCACGCAGGTTGGAGCACAGACGGCTCCTCCCTCTTGGTTCTGCCACTTGAAGAGTATGGTCGGTGGGTGATAGGGACGAGACGGCTGCAGTCACTGCACAGTCAGCCATCGTCAGCGCCATTGTCCAGTTGGAAAACTGTGGTCACCAAACAATAGCTAACCACTGGCCTCGGCTCAAGCTGGTGAGTCAGAGGAAATCCAAACAGGTTTGTTGTTGCGCGAGGTTAATGATTATCCCGTCAGTACCACCTCCCGCGTGCAGCACTCTGAAAAGTTTCAGTGCTTTCAGACACTGTTACGTTCCTATCAATTCCGTGACCTAGAGAGGGCAGCGTTTATGATCCCACTGTTAAGTTAAGGAAACAGTTGGAGGTGCAGGGGGTGGGGAGAGAGAGAGTTTTGAGAGGATTATCTGTTTTTCCCCTTAACTTCGGCCACAGAGCTAGAAGCAGTACAGCTCTTACTCAGCGTACGGAGGGTTTATCGGGCCAGGAACCCATTGTAAGTTGAAAACATCACAAGTCGAAAATGCATTAATACCTCTAACCTACCAGCATCATGCGTAGCTCAGCCTAGCCCACCGTCAGTGTGCGAGGACACTTACAGTAGCCTACAGTTGGGCAAAATCATCTGTTGCAAAGCCTATGTGTAATAGAATGCTGAGTATCTCCCGTAATTTACGGAAGACTGTGCTGAAAGTGAAAAACGACGCTTACAGGAGTACAGGATGGCTGTGAGCATATCAGCCGTTTATCCTCGCGATCACGTGGCTGCCTGGGAGCCGCCGCTCGCTGCCCAGCATCACCAGTTTCGCACTGCATATGGCTAGTCTGGGAAAAGATCCAGATTCAAAATTCAAAGTATGGTTTCTTACGAATGCATATGGCTTTTGCAACATTGTACAATTAAAAAATCCTAAGTCAAACCATTCTAGTCAAGGACTGTCTGTACGGAGATTTCTCTTCTATACTGTATTCTTTAGAAGGGACAGTATCATTATCTACTCAGATTACAATATTTGGATTAACTGCTGTGTGGACACATCCACTTGGGCCTAATGACTTTTGGTGTAGAGAAACCACGCTCGGGGTAGAATAAGAAAGATTTCCTTCCCACCAGTCTCATCAAGTGGTAGACACGCGAGAGGGGGGCCAGGAGCTCCTCTGTCCCGTAGCATCAGCTGAACCACCAACAGGCAGAAGTGACGTGCCTCTCGGATCTCCCGGACGACCAGAGGGCCAGTCCTGATGGGTTTCTTTTTCCCTAGTTCTCCGATTATCAGAATTACCTCGTAAATAGCTGTGTGAAGGAGAACCCCACCATGGAGCGGTCCATCGCCCTGTGTAACGGCATCTCCCAGTGGGTACAACTGATGGTTCTCAGCCGCCCCACCCCGCAGCTCCGGGCAGAAGTCTTCATCAAGTTCATCCAGGTGGCTCAGGTGAGTGACTAGAATAAGAATTTGACCTGGGCTATGAGGTAAAGTATCCCCTCTTACCCCCAGCCAGCCTGCCCGTTAGAGATGCTTTCCCCTCCGGAACCACAGTGGAGTTTATGTGACGTGAACTGTCCCAGATTTAGATATGGTGACTTTTCTATAAGGGCAGTATGGTGAGGACCATACTGATTATCTCAGGGTCCAGGATACACTTTTAGATCTGTTTAGATCTTTTAAAAATTTATTACATATTTATTTATTTTAAAGTAATCTCTACACCCAACGTGGGGCTCGAACTCATGACCCCAAGATCAAGAGTCACACGCTCTTCTGACTGAGCCAGCCAGGTGCCCTTTTCAGCGTCTGAAAGCACTGTTTGGATCTGTTAACATGTTCAGAGGGTGCTTCCCAGCCCACATCGTTTCCCCAACTCTGGGCCACATGGCAAAGGAAAGGCCAGTCTCCCCGGTTTTACGGAGGCTGGGCCACCTTGGTTGTCTTAGGTTTCTGAGCCCGTATCGTGTTGAGTGGCTGGTTTAATGTTTGAAGGCACGGTTTAAGCATCTGAGGAGAGGAGAACGGGTAATAAGTACACATAACTGAAATTCCCCCGGGATTCTAGCTCCTCTCTCCCAGTGACTGTCCTGCAGGCACTGGCATGGTGTAAGAGAGTAAGACAAAGTCTTTGTCCTTAAAATTAGAAGTCTGGTTGAGATGAAGGATATAAAATATTATTAGCTCTGGATGGTCAAAACCAGTGTTTCTCAAAGTTTGGTACATGGCCCACCTGCTCTGGTATTAACTTAAGGTTTATCCCTAAGCTCAGCCCCAGATCCCAGGAATCAGAATAGCCGCACTTGGATCCAGAAATCTTTGCGTTAAGTACTTGGGTGGTTCTTCGAAGCCACTAATGTAGAGGATGGCCCACTGAGCTGTGCAACAAAGGAGGGAGATGCGACTCCTTGCTAGATATGGCCTGAAGTTAAGCCTACGGTGGACAATGGTCAGAAAACCACAGCACCTGACTGCTAGGCTCTGAGCGCTATTAGGAAGACTCGCAGTGCAGGGCGGAGAGGCGTGTAACTGACATGTCCACTGACTGCCCTCGTCTATTTTCTGTCACAGAAGCTCCACCAGCTACAGAACTTCAATACCTTGATGGCTGTGATAGGTGGGCTCTGTCACAGCTCAATCTCCAGGCTCAAGGAGACAAGTTCGCATGTCCCGCACGAAATCAATAAGGTCAGTGTCCCTGCCTCCTTCCTCCAGGGCCCCTTAGCATTCCCAGGATCAGCACCGACATTTATTGAGAGGCAACCCAGAGAGCATTTCCAAACCATATCACCGTTCAATTAATTAGGCAAACCCCCAGAAAACCCATAGAATGGGAATATCCCGGGTCTGAGAGTGACTGTGATTCAGTCTGGCCTGTGTCACTGCACATGTCCCTGCTGGTCAGTTGAAATATTGTGTGCCTCTCTCCTGTACTCCCATGAATATTCAGAGTCACGGTCTTTAATACCGACTCCCTTGCTCCAGCAACTCGTTCCAAAATGTTTTCCTAAGAGTGGTTCAGGGGACCGTAGTTCAGTTTGTATGTCAAATACGTACAGTGAGTGACACGTTAGAAACTTACCTATCCAGATGTCTTGGAGAATGACATTCTGGAGAGTTGAATTTTCCAGAGAGTTGAAAATGAGCTTTTCAGATGCTGTTTTGTTATAGTGTTTTATTGAGGAATATTTTTCTTAAATGCCCTACGCCCTCTACTCTCTTCAGATTTTACAGAATAGACTTTCGTCCTTTATAACATAGGGCTGTTACTGCGAATACAAGCCACTGAGATACGCTGAAGATACAAATGCGGCTACGTGTGGTATGGGTTAGCTAACAACTGCTCTCTGAGCGTTTTCGTTTCACGGGAGGACCAACCAGCCCTCCCCTTACTGCCCTCAACCCCTGCGCCCCCCACCCGTCCTCCCGAGCTGCGTGGCTCTTCTTAGGGAGACATGTCTGCGCACCATTGTCCTGTGTTCCCAGCTGCTCAGCCTGCTCTCGGGAGGGCTCGGATTCATCGTCCCTGCTCTCAGCGCCGGGAGCTCTGGGGATGCCACCCCACCCCCACCTTCCCGTTCCCTACTAGTTCTGGCGAAACTCAGGGGCGCCATCAGACAACTTGCGCGGAGGGAGACAGTCACGGGGACGCGTGCCCTCGTGTCAGCCCACCGCCGAGCCCGCGCTCTCCAGCTTGCAGCCCCCCGGCAGCGCTTCCGCGTGTGCAGTGCGTGGCCCTCAGGGCAGTCTGCCCAGCACCGAGGAGGCCGGGGTGAAAGCAAGAACCCGTCTCTCCTCTGGTCGTCTGTTTCACCTCCCAGGCGGAGCGAAACTCTCTCACTTTTGCCGTTAGGGTCCCGGCTGTGAGCCCCTCCCGCACTTCCCACTGTTGGCAGAGGGGTGGGCGGGGCGGCGCCTGCCGCTCCCCGCGGTTCAGGGAGGCGAACGCCGAGCCTCACGGTCTTCGCTGGAGAGAAGTGGTACTTGTTGGGCCACAATTGTATTAAAAGAATTTCCAGCAGCATTTGAAGTAGTTATTTTGTGCTGTAACAGGATTGGGGGATAGTCTTTACCTCCCGCCTTTGCCTCTGAGGAAGCTGGTTGCCACGCATGGGGTCTGGCGTTCTGTGAACTGCTTGCCCCCTTGAACCGGGAGTGTGTGTCCAGAACCCCAGATCTGGCCGCTCCCTTTTTGTGCTGGTGAGCAGCTTGTCCCTTCAGGGCCAGGCAGGGTGTGGGCGCCCCTGAGGAGCCCCCTAGGCCTCCGGCCTGACCCTCCGGCTCGCCCTGCTGGGACCCGGTCTAGTCCTCCGGTGTGCAGTTCAGGGTTTCAGTCTGTGAATGGAGTATCACGTGCTTCCTCGCCTTGGGCCGTCTGAGAATCGGTGAGATAGGGTCCGCAGAGCGCAGCATAGAGGAGGAGCTTGCTAGAGACCACTGAAGCCCCCAGCTTCTCCCCGTGTCTGCAGTACGTCAGTACTCCCAACGGCACACGCCACATGTGTCTCTGGAAGCATTCAGAGGATACTAGGGAGGGGAACTGCGTGGCCGGGGACAGAGGTCACAGGGACACTTGGTACTATATATTCTTGTACCTTTTTAATTTTTATCTCAAGTTTTTTTATTTTAAAAAAGTTTAGTATAAAAATGGTAAGACCACATTTAAAATTTTTTAGTTATGTAGTATAATCAAGTAAAGCATACCTTGAGTTTGTAGATACGCTCCGACATTTGAAATAAACTGGAGTTTTAATTTGGGAATCACAGTCTGCAACTTTTAGATAAATCACCTCCCGCCCGACCAGGACAGGATGGGGTGAAATGCTGGGAGGGGCTCAGAGTGTTGCGGACAACACACCCTGCCTGGTGGGTACCTGTGACGGGGTCTCTTCTATTTTGTAGGTTCTGGGTGAGATGACGGAGCTGCTGTCCTCCTGTAGAAACTATGACAACTACCGGCGAGCCTATGGGGAGTGCACCCAATTCAAGATCCCCATCCTGGGGGTGCACCTCAAGGACCTCATCTCCCTGTACGAAGCCATGCCCGACTATCTGGAGGATGGGAAGGTCAACGTCCACAAGCTGCTGGCCCTTTACAATCATATCAATGAGCTGGTCCAGCTGCAAGAGGTGGCCCCACCCTTGGAGGCCAACAAGGACTTGGTGCACCTGCTGACGGTGAGGCTCCCACAGGAGGCAGTTACTAAGGACGAGCTGTGTGCCACCCACCACTCCCTCCAGTCTAGCAGATACTAGCTCAGTTAATCCTCATAAAAACTTTCAGAAGTAGATACTATTATGATCACCATCTTATGGGTAGGGATACTGAGGCACAAAGGTAAAACTGGTCAGGGTACCACACATGATGAAGCAGCAGAACCTGGATACAGACCCAGGTGGTGGGACTCCAGAGGTTGTGCTTTTAAGCAGTGTGCCCTTAGGACTTCTAAAGCTGTTTCCCACCCCTCTGCAAAAGCAATCCGAAACTCTGGGAAGAGGTGATAGCAAATCAGGGTCTAAGGCTTCCTAAGAGATGGAGAGAGTGTATTCTCATTAAAAAAGGGTAAAGCAGTGAGTAAAAAAAAATAATTAAAAAAAAATGGAGGCATTCAAGTCAAGAATAGGTGAACGCTTGTGGTAGAGGAGAGCAGGATTTGTACTTTGGGTCCAGAGTGAGATCAGATGAACTCCCTTCCAGACCCACGGTTCTGTGGTTGCCCAGCTGTGCGACTGGGGGCATGGAACTCTACATCTGTTTCCTTCTCTGTAAATCAGAGAAATTAGTCTCTGGGGTAACTTGTAACTTCCTTCAGTTCTAAAAGTAGTTCTTATTCTGCTTTTTCGCAGAATGGCATAATTTTTATAGCCTCTTCTTCCCTTACATGATGATTCTGACAGAGCCCCAGGGTTCACATCCTGGCCCTTTCGGCAGGTGGCCAGGTGACCATGGCAGGTCTCAGCCATAGACATCACCTGTGAAAAGACACACTGATCTTAACTTTTTTGAATCACAAATCATGTGATGAAACCTGTTAACATTCTTCCCAGAAAAATATACATGAGTTCTGGACCTCTCGAAGCCATCCATAGACTCTAGGTTAAGAACAAGATTATTTCTAAGATCTCTCCCCTCTAGATTTTATGGTTTTAAGATACATGAAATCGATCAACTCTTCATATCATTTCATAATACCTGTTATCATTTAAACTGGGTTCTGTTGTAGAGAACAAGTGAGGCATGGACCATCTAACCAGATAGGGCCTTTTGCCTAAGCTCTAAAGGCTTAGATATTAAATCATATTTTAAAAGAGGATGTCTTGACGTTTCTCCACAATTTAAAAACATTTTAAAACAAGAAGGAACTAATGCTTGCCCTATTAGTAAGTGTTAGACCCTCCAAACTTTGTGAATTATAAAAACAAACTGCTAGAATGGCCTGGAAGAGTAAAGAAACACATCAGACCTGGGAAAGGCAAACAGCATCCTAGCAAATAACCGTGTTCTGCTTTGACCTGCAGCTGTCCTTAGATCTCTACTACACTGAGGATGAAATCTATGAGCTTTCCTACGCTCGGGAACCAAGGAACCACAAAGCCCCGGTGAGTTTTCGTATTTTCACGCTGAGAGTCCTGCGTGTAACGGGTACTTTCCAGGCTGCTCATCGAGATTGTCACCTTAGGGAACAAACCTCTACTCAGTTTAATAAGTATTATGTTTCCACTCTGTGCCCAACCTTGTGCTCGGAACAGGGCTTCAACGTACGTATGAGTAGTTCCTGACCATAAAGAGCCTACGGTCTGCTTGAGGGGATGAGAGGAATACAGGCACGGTAAATGACTGTGTGTCCTAAGCACATCCCAGTGAGCGTGCCGTCGGTGATTTGCCAAGTAAAGAAGGGAGACTTGTGGGCCGTAGTGACAGCTCCTTCCTATTTATTATGAAGTGTCCCCACATCAGTTGCTTCTCTCCTCTGATTCTTTGATAAGTATACGCACCACAGTTAGAAAAGACTGAGCATCCTACACTCACCTGGGTCAGAGACAGCGGTGTGTCTGCTGAGGTTTTTGACCTCTGGTGCTGGGGAGTCAGAACAGCGCAGTCCCGGTGCTGCGTGGTAGGACCCGCACAGCTTGTCTGCCCACCACTCCTCCAGGCCGGAGAAAATTTCAGCCTTCCTTCTGAAGGACCAGTACTCCCCTCCCCCCAGTCTCCTGGGAAGCTTCCGAGCCCCCAAACGCACAGTTTTCGGGGGAAAGTATCCGCGCCTACATAACCCAGCCGCTGTTCAGGTGGCTAGGTTCCATTGTCCCTACACAGAAAGATGAAGTTCTAGCTCCCACCGTAAAGAAAACTCTTCACTGCAGGTATTTGGCAGGTTCCGTTTTCAGGGCGTTCTAGCGGGCACTTCATGGAAAGGGTACATTCTCCCATTTTTGGAAGAGATTTTCACTTGGGCCAAGTCTCAAATAGGGATGGATTCCATCTCAGCTTGTCCAGGCCTCAGACCTTGTTCCTTGTGTCATCCTTTGTCTCAGCTGTTTTTCTCCTCACCCACGTCTTTTAGTAAGTAGAGAACAGAGGAAATTTAAATGACCCACTGCACTTTCGCTGATAGCTCTGACAAAAGGTTTCGTGCAGAGGGAATGGAGAATGGTGAGTTCTCTGTAGATGAAGAGAATACACGTGGGGAGCACTTTGTTAGCTTGTGTTGGCCCAGACTACAGTTCCACGTGGGCTCGCAGCTCCTTGCCCCTGCAGAGCTGACGCTTGTCCACAGATGCAGCCAGCAGGTGGTGGGACAGGAGGGAGCTGTGCCTTGTACATTGTAGTCATGGGGATGTTTCTGAATATTTCATTTCAGCCCCTAACACCTTCAAAACCACCAGTAGTAGTGGACTGGGCCTCCGGAGTATCTCCCAAACCAGACCCAAAGACCATAAGCAAACATGTCCAGAGGATGGTGGATGTAAGTACAGCTGTGTCTCGGCAGACGAAAGCAAGGCACAGCCTGGCTTGGCTTTATATGCGGGGTGGGCAGGAACGTAGAGGTGGGAAACTTGAAACCTGTTCCTAGTGGGCCTGTAGGACAGTTCACAAGTTATATTTTGCAAACACCCATGGGCCTTCTCTTGAAGACCTAGCAGGAGAGCATATATTTAAAGGCTGGCCATTGATTTGGGAGGCAATGAGGTGTTTGAAAAGGTTTAAGTAGGGATAATAAGGAGAATCTAATCCTGAAAATTTTGGCACTCTTGATTCTCTTCACTGTCGAGGAGGGAGTATATACTCTTGTGTTTCTACATTCATCCTTGTGGACCAATCCAGTGTAAGAAAAGGAAAGTGAGAGCCAGCCAGTGACAGAACCCTGAGCAGTCAAGGACTAAGAGGGAAGGAGTACTTCCAGCTGGGCTGTTAGAAGCACTGGAAGGGGGGCAGAGCAGAGGGAGAACAGCCCCTGTGCAACGAGCGAGGAGCATCCCGTAGCCAGAGAGGTGGCCCCTCGATGTGCTAATGGATCCACAAGCCCCAGGCCCCTGCAGATGCTGGCCCGGGGCAGACCTGCCTGTGCCCCACTGCTTCTCTGCCGCAGCCTCGGGAGCACCTTCCCTCGTTCTCTCATTCGGGCTCAGGAGAGGCTTTTCTCAGATGCTCCAGCCCTTCGTCATTTGGCTCAAGGGAGAAATGATTGGTTTCACCTTGGTAATCCCCAAAGAAACTCCTTTTTTTCCCCCACAGTCCGTCTTCAAGAACTACGATCATGACCAGGATGGGTACATTTCTCAGGAAGAGTTTGAGAAGATTGCGGCCAGCTTCCCCTTTTCCTTCTGTGTGATGGACAGAGACAGGTGAGCGTTGGTGGACAGGACGAGGAGGCTCTGATGCTAAGGGAGCCGGCATCAGATGAATGAATGCCCGTCTGGTTTGGGTTCGGACCACAGCAGACCATGGGAAACACATGGGTTTTAAATGCCTCAGAACTGAAGGTTTCATAAACCTGCCAGTTAAGGAACAGTCAACTATAAATAAGAAAACCTTTAGTGCTATTTCTTGCTTGGGCCTGCAGATCATGAGAAACAATTATTTAATACTTTGCCTATTTACTTTTCGGAAGGTTACATAAGCCCCATATTGGTTCTCGGTATGAAATCAAAGGGACAGTTGGTGGGCTCGTTATGTGTCATGTACTGTCTAAAGTCAGAAACCGCAGCATAAGGCACGTCTCTCCCTATCCAGTTTCCATTTCTTTTTTGAGCCTTTAAATTGGCTAGGAAAACCTACTTTAGCCCAAGAACACGGCTGTGGAAATGAACCCTCTCACCGCACCCACTAAGGACACGCTGTGCGTGCATCCCTACTTAAGAGCAGGCTCGTGGAGACAGTCCCCAGTCTTGTGTACCGTACCTTCCACACAAGGGTAAAAGCAAAGGTGAGTTTCTAAGGCTGGAAGCCACTCTTGTTACCCCAGACCCCACTCACACCTTGTCTGTCCCTTGCCGGCAGGGAAGGCCTTATCAGCAGAGACGAGATCACAGCGTACTTCATGAGGGCCAGCTCAATCTACTCCAAACTGGGCCTGGGCTTTCCTCACAACTTTCAAGAGACCACCTACCTGAAACCTACTTTCTGTGACAACTGTGCCGGATTTGTAAGCTGTTCTTCAAATGCTTCAGGCTGACCTTGGGGAGGGGTAGGAGACTGTTTAAATGATTAAGCCAGGCAGAGACCTCACCCCCCCCCCTTTATCAACTTAGAGCCTAAGCAAGCACCTAGAATAACCTCGTTCTCAAATGTACGTTTTTACTTGAACTCCTCTTTACTGTGTCTCCTGGATTTATTTCTACCTCTGGTACATGAGGCCTGGGACAAAGGGTAAGAAATGTTGAACTGGGGATATATTTTTTAGGTAATTACAATCATATGCTGTCACCATTGTGAGAGAAAGAAGTATGAGACGTCTCTGCCCTTTCCCCCGCAAAAGGAACTGCTTTTAAGAAGTCATGTGGCTCTGCCCCTCTCTGACCACTGCCCCACCCCGGTCCCTCCCCCCAGGATTCTGTATGCTTGTTCTTTAGTTTGGAGTCCAGAGAAACTTAGGGGCTCCTAAGTCCATGCTAGTGAGCTTCTTGAGAGCATTTGACTTTGATCAGCACAAACCCTGTGTCTGCAATTTAAGGTCAGGAGAGTTAAGATGGGGAAGACAGAGCACAATGAGGAAAAATAATGGATGCCACTGTCTGGCCTCATACCGGACAGATGAGTGATGGCTGGTACACTCTAACTCTCTCTTGTCTGTCTCATAGCTCTGGGGAGTGATCAAACAAGGATATCGATGTAAAGGTAAGGCTCAGCTTTGTCGACTGTGTTGTTTTCCCTGGTCTCAGAGGCTCTCCTAATAAAGCATTTTTTACCCAGGGGAGTTGTCCATTGAATCCACAATGGATTCCCAAACTGGTTTCCCTAGAGCACCCACTAAGAGTGACTGCCACCACAGAGAAGAGAAATGCCTGAGTGACCAGTTACAAAGCTCCCCCTTGCAAGGTCCTCTCTCTCTCTGGGTTGTCCTGGAAATAGGGATGGCGGGTAGGAGATGATGCTTTCATATGGTCATGGAAAGATGGGTCTCCAAAGCAAGGCACTTTGGGAGCAGAAGTATTTACCAAAGGCCCTTGCCAGCTTTCCTCTTATCAACAGATTACTCTGGACCTAACTGTCCTTCCTTAAAACTAGAAAAATTCAGGAGTGAAAGAGAGGAGACTTTTATGGCAAGGAAGAAAGAGTAAGACGTTAAGAGCTGTGAGCCTTCAAGGGGGTCTCTGTAAAGTAGGCAGTATATGCAGGATGACTAAGACACCCTTCTCTCCAAGACAGTGGATGCTGCTTCTGATTCTGAGACTCATGATAAGGGCTGCAACAAGACTGTGAAATCCAGAGTTGATCAAATGAGAAGACCACTAGGTTCGTTAGGAAGAGCAGGTGTCCTAGCTCCAGACTAGGACAGGCATGGGTGACGAGAGCGCTGCACATATGTGGTTTTGAGACTCTGGAGAAGAAAAGACTTCCTGACCAGGGTGTCTTGTCCACAGACTGCGGGATGAACTGCCACAAACAATGCAAAGACCTGGTTGTGTTTGAGTGCAAGAAGCGAGCCAAGAACCCAGCAGCTCCCACGGAGAACAGCACCGCTGGAGGGCCAACATCCAGCCTTTGCTCATTGGGAGCCAAAGACCTGCTCCATGGTAAGTAGGCACAGAGAACATTCCTCTTGGAAAATGAAGTGGGAAGGATAAAGTTTTCAGGGAGGAAAGATTACCTTTGTCCTTCCCCCTCTTAAAAACCACTACAGACACCATTGTGTAAGACACATTCCAAGAATTACATATCCCTTTTGGGGACCACAGTTCTGTCACATAAAATACAAATTGTCATGGGAGAAAGGTGGCAGAGAGCAGTACGATGGTCTGGTTGTAAAATGGGAGATACAAAAGAATCCATCATCCATAATACCCCAGAAAAATGCAGGGTGGTTATTTTAGGTAAACATGGTAAATATTCTGATACTTGAATAACAGTATAATTATTGAATAACAGTATAATTACAATGTTGAGCTTTATTTGGGTAAATACTTCTTGGCAATTTATGTTCCCCTGGGGAAAAATTAACTAGGATCCTTATAAGCTTTCTAGTATTAGAACTGTTGGTTCAAATTATAAATGCCAATTGGAGAACTTTTTTTGTTATACAGAAGCCATTTTGACTATACCAATCCAATGTCTTGGCTACAAAGCTTTAAGAAACATGCATTTCTATTAAAATGTTATATATTTTTAATACTTTATATAATCATTTCCCCCAAATCCTGGAAGGTAACCTTTTCATCCTCAAAGACTAAACAGCATCTAAAATCTGTTTATGTATAAATGTATAAGTGTTGTGTTTCAAACAGCCTAGAATTACTGTTGAGTCTTTGCAAAACAATAAATTGAGATGATCTGTAGTCTACCAATCTCAAATATATCCATTCTTTACTTTTCTAAGAAATTGCTCCTAATGGTTAATATCCAGGCGGGGTCCAAGGCAAGGGTGTTGGTTCAAAGAAGAAAACCAGAATGATTTCTCTCCCCTTTTCCAATTAGCATCATACGAAGGGCAATACATTTTGAGACACAATTCCACAAAGCTGCAACTTCCCTCTCACAGTTAAGCTATGCCCACTGTACAAATAGGTCCGAAAGAAAATTCCTACCAGCTCCTGGAGGCCACCTGCAAGAGGACCAAAACTTGAATGCTGACAGCTACCACATCCCAATGTCCACAGAAAATCTTTATGGACCATTTCTCTCTACAGCACTGAAGCAGGGCCTCGCTTCAACTCATCTGCAGAAACTGAAATCCTGCAGGCAAATAGAAAAATGCCCTTTCGTCGGGGTAGGTGCAGCCTGGCACCAGGGGCTGTGGCTTCACCAGCAAAGCCCCTGGAACTCCTATAAGAAAGGTCTCGTTTGAAACTAATGTGTCAATCCTGATCTCTGCTTTTCTGCGAGTACTAATATGTCATGTATCTTTCTGCAGCGCCTGAGGAAGGACCTTTCACATTCCCGAACGGGGAGGCTGTGGAACCCAGTGAGGAAAGTAAAGATCGGACCATCATGCTCATGGGAGTGTCCTCACAGAAGATTTCTGTTCGGCTGAAGAGGACTGTCGCCCACAAGGCCACCCAGACGGAATCACTGCCTTGGCTGGGCAGCGAGGGTCCTTCCGGTCCCTTTATGCTGTCCTCCCCAAGGAAGACAGCCCAGGATACGCTGTATGTGCTTCCCAGTCCCACATCGCCGTGCCCCAGCCCCGTCTTGGTCAGAAAGCGGGCTTTTGTCAAGTGGGAGAATAAAGAATCCCTCATAAAATCAAAGGAGGATCTCCGCCATCTCAGACTCCCAAGCTACCAAGAGCTGGAACAGGTACCTCCCTTTTCTTTTCTTTTCCAGACTCTGAGAGAAGTGGGGCTAACCCAGGGAAGAAGAGGCAAGCTAAGGATTCTGACCAGGTTGATTTCTAGCAGGATAAAGCCAAAAAAGAAGAGAGGATTCTGGCTTGCTTTCAAACAGTGGAGGCCACGTCTCACATTACCATGAGTAGAACAAGATAGACTGGGCTCCCTATTACCATTTCAAAGCAGTGGTGCCAGGACCCAAATCTGTTCACAGTAGGTGCTTTGAGGGGAAAAAAAAAGTTTCTCCTCATCAGCTTTCCTGTGCTGACACCACAGCCTTTTTTCTAAATGAAACTCAAACCAGAGAACGTGCTGACCTTCTGTATACATTAGACGCACGTGGCAGAGGCACAGCTGAATATAATCTACAAACTGGTAACAGCTGTACCAGGAGCTGCTTTTTCTTCTGTTCAGCTTACCATGTCCTATTATAAGGTGCCCCCTAAAGGCATTATAAAGTTTACCAAGAAGGAAGAACAGGAGTTTGGGAATATGGTTCTAAGGTTAAGGAAAAGGGCATAATGAAAGAAGAGCATAAGAAAGGAAAGGGGTCAACAGGCAGTTGCCCAAATACTCAGTTCTGTAGAGCCAATTACTACTGTACTGTACAGGGCTGGCTCAGACGGCTTCCTACCAATGATACGTAACTTAGGGAAGCTGAGATCCAGCATCATCGTAGTTTTTTAAAGGTTTTCTTTTTTCTAAAACATCAACGTTGGCAATATGTTTTTGGAGGCCTAGCAGTACAAACACAAACGCAACATCACCTAGCTAGAATTCCTTAAATAATTCAACATATTACATAGGGAAATTGCCCAAAGGGCCTCGGAATTCCCTGCCTTATTCTCAGTGTTGTACTTTCCTAGAAACTTAAATACACAACATCTGAAGAAGCAAGTTAGATAATACATGTGAAAGTCTTGGCTTGGTGCCTGGAACAAAGAATACTGGGAGGACCATATGAAAAAATAACAGATTTTCTGGATGAAAGGTGTTCTCTGGCTCAGAGTGTTTAAGACCTGCTTTAAGAATCAATCAGAAAGTGACAAAATATGGGTTACACAAAGCCCTTTCTCTTTCCTTAGGGGTAGAAACTGTCAAAAGCAACTTAGAAGAACTCATCTTGGGGACACAGATTTGTGATTCTAATCCCAGATATACTGTGCTTTACTTAGTCCTCTGTAAAAAACAGGCCAGGATTCTGTGTTCTCTACGGTTTGCTTCAGATTGTGAATAATTACTCTATTATCATGGAACACATTTACCTAGCACATAGCGATCTCGATAATTTCCATTGAGAACTCATTGTATCCAGATTACCCAGAAATTGCCTACACTTGCAGGGAGTAATCAGTATGGTATAATGTAAGAAGACTGGAGACATCAGCATGGCAGCGGGTGTTGTACCTTTCTACTTTCCCCCCATTATTTGCAACAAATTGGTTATTTATAACCAAACA
This sequence comes from Ursus maritimus, assembly GCF_017311325.1. Taxonomy (NCBI): domain Eukaryota; kingdom Metazoa; phylum Chordata; class Mammalia; order Carnivora; family Ursidae; genus Ursus; species Ursus maritimus. The sequence goes on along the minus strand of NW_024426119.1, from coordinate 5,324,311 downwards.
AAAAGATTTGTACCCACCTGTGCTCCAGAAAGTAGGTGGCTAGGTCTCAGATCCAAGGGAAGTGGTGAGCCTGCTCCACCCCGTCTTGCCACGATCAGGCAAGAGCAACACTGGAGAGTGCAAACCAGGTCGGACTTGCAAGGAAGGTACAGAAGTTGTGGAGGCCCCACCAGCTGGGGCACCATGGGAACTGAGCCAGACCGAGGAGAGTTTGGGTGCAGAGGCTGAGGAGAACCTTAGGAGTCAGCCTCCCTCCCCAGGACAACATTGCAATGCACTGGGCTTCCTCCCTCACAGAGAACAGGGAAAGCAAAAGTGGTAACTGATCCCCCTACAGCGGGAGGGACCCGTTTCTCTCCAACAGCACCCAGATTTCTGAGGGACCTCTGGGACTGGGGGAAGGAGGAGGAAAGGGACAGATAAGAATAACCAAAGGGCACTGAAGCAACACATCTCCCCCTCCTCCATCGGGGTTTCAGCAGGTTTGCCCAAGGACCTCTGGGAGGACCCCCCCCCATCATGCCACGGGCAGCCCTCCACCACAGCCGCCAGCACGCTATACACGAGCTTTCTTAATGCACACTCCCAGGTGTAGCACCAGAGCCAGCTCAGGCAAGAAGAAACCCAAAACCTGCACTAGTATGTGGCCACCTTATGAACAACAGAAGGACGTTAACTGCCAGTCTGTTGAACGGTAACAAAGTAAACAACTCAGAAGGGTGTACGCTACTTCAGATACGGCGGCAGAGGCTCATTCCGTGGGACACCGGAAACTCACGGTAATAGGGTATCACAAAGACAAAAGAATTCCAGCAACCAAACTCAAAGGCATGGAATACTGGGATCTGATACAGAATTCAAAAGAGCTGTTATGAAGAGATTAAACAGGCTACAAGAAAACGTAGAACGGTAATTCAATGAACTAAGGAATAAAATTAATGAACAGAAAGAGTGCTTGGTCAAAAAGATTGAAATTTTTAAAGAACCAGACAAATTCTGGAGCTGAAGAATTCAGTGAGATGAAGAATGCACTGGAAAGCTTAGGAAATAAGGCAGATCAAGGAAAGAGCTAGCAACTTAGAGGACAAGAATTTAGAAATGATTGAGAAAAGGCGAGAGAACTAAGATTTTTTAAAAAGTGAATAAGCCCTGTAAGAGCTATCAGTTATGATGGGAAAAATATAGAAGGAAAAAGAAGCAGAAAGCATATAATAGCTGAGAACTTCCCAAACGTGGAGAAGAAATTGGAGAACACAAGTCCAAGAAGCTAATGGACCACCCAATTATTATTTTTTAAGATTTTATTTATTTGAGAAATCAGGAAAGAGCACAAATGGTGGGGAGGGGCAGAGGGAGAGGGAGAAGCAGATTCCCCAAGGAGCAGGGAGCCCAAAGCAGGGCTTAACCCCAGGGACCCTAAGATCATGACGTGAGCCGAAGGCAGACACTCAAACTGACGGAACCACCCAGGTGCCCCTGGACCACCCGATTATAATGCAACTGTCAAAAGTCAATGATAAAGGATCTTAAAAACTGGGAAAAGAGAAACCTATGAAGGAACCCCATTAGCCATTAGCAGGTTTCTCAGCAGAAACTCTACAGGCCATGAGAGTGTGAAATGACAAAGTATTAAAACTGCCAGCCAAGAATACTTCATCCACTAGTCACCTTTCAGATATGAATGTGAAATAGAGGCTTTCTCAGATGAAAACTGAAAGCGCTCACCACCACTAAACCTTCCTTGCTGAAAGGAGTTCCTCAAGCTGAAGTGAAACGATGCTAATTAGTGACATAAAAGCAAATGAAAGTACACCATCCGGCAGCAATGATGAGAAGTAAGCAGAATCCGAAAACTGTAACTATATTTATTAGAACAGTGTGTTCAACCTCTTACTTGTAGGAGAAAGGCCTAAGGAAAGGAGCATTAAAGATAACTATAGCTACTAAAATTTCTCAATGAACTCACAGCATAAAAAGATAAATTGTAATGTCAAAAATGGAAAGGAAAAAGAGTGGCTAGCACTTTATCTTTAGTCACTTATAAAGTTTCAAGATAAAAAGGACTATTGTAATTATGAGATGTTTTAATGTAAGCCACTTGGTAATCACAAAGCAAAAAGAATGAAATTTTGCCATTTGAAACGACATGGATGGAAATAGAGGGTATTATGCTAAGCAAAGTCAGAGAAAGACAAATACCAAATGATTTCACTCATATGTGGAATTTAACAAAACAGATGAACATAGGGAAAGGGAGGGAAAAATAAGGAAAACAGGCAAACCATTAAAGACTATAGGGAACTGACTGTTGCTGGAGGGGAGGCAGGATGGGGTAAGTGAGTGATGGGCATTAAGGAGGGCACTTATTGTAATGAGCACTGCATGTTGTATGCAACTGATGAATCACTATATTCTACCTCAAACTAATACAATATATATCAATTAAATTGAATTTAAACAAAATTTTTAAAAAGGCTCAAATCACCGTGGAAAATCACACTTTACAAAAGTAAGCAGAAACAGAGGGAAAAAGAAAATGGAGATATAAAACAACCAGAAGGCAAAAAAGATGACAGTAGTAAATCCTTACATTAAAAGTAACCACTCTAAAGAATAAATGGAATGGTTTCACCAATCAAAAGGCACAGAATGGCCGAATGGATAAAAAATAAGACCCAATTCTATGCTGCCTACAGGAAACTCATTTCAACTCTAAAGACCTATTGGCTTAAAGTAAAGGGATGGAAGAGGATATTCCACGCAAATAGAAGCCCAAAGAAAATAGGGCATAGCCATACTTATGTCAAACAAAAGACTTGAAGCCAAAAATGTTAACAAGAGACAGAAGGGCATTATATAATGATAAAAGGCTCAATACATCAACAAGATATAATAGTCATAATATATATGCACCCAACACTGGGCTTCACTGGTGAAATCTACCAAACATTCCAAGAAGAATTAACACCAATCCTTCTCAAACTGTTCCAAAAAATTGAGGAGGGAACACTTCAAACTTATTCTATAAGAAGAGCATTACACCCTGATACCAGAGCCAGATTAGGACACCAGAAGAAAACTATAGCCCAATAATGTTTATAAATACAAATGCAAATATTCTCAACAAAATATTATCAAACTCAAAATTCAAGAACATATAAAAGGATTATACACCATGACCAAATGTGATTTATCCCTTGGGTGCAAGCATAGATCAACACATACAGGGGCACCTGGGTGGCACAGCGGTTAAGCGTCTGCCTTCGGCTCAGGGCGTGATCCCGGTGTTGTGGGATCAAGCCCCACATTAGGCTCCTCCGTTGTGAGCCTGCTTCTTCCTCTCCCACTCCCCCTGCCTGTGTTCCCTCTCTCGCTGGCTGTCTCTATCCTGTCGAATAAATAAATAAAATCTTAAAAAAAAAAAATCAACATATACAAATCAATAAATGTAATACGTCGCATCAGTAAAATGAAAGAAAAATCACATGATCATCTCAGTAGAGGCAGGAAAGGCATCTGACAAAATACAACACCCTTTCATAATTTAAAAACAAAACAAAACACACAGCAGACTGGGTATAGGAGTAACATGCCTCCACATAATAAGGGCCCCAAACGACAAACCCACAGCTAATATACTCAGTGGAAAAAAGTTACATCTTTTTCTCAAGATCAGAAATAAGACAGAAGGAGGCTTACTCTCATCACTCTTATTCAACATATTACTAGAAATCTTAACTACAGCGATTAAGCAAGACGAAGAAATAAATAGCACCCAAATCAGGAAACAAAACTGTCACTATTTGCAGATGACAAGTCTGTATATATAAAATCGCCAACCAACCAAAATACTGTTTGAACTAATCAAAACTTTAGGTATAGTTGCAGGCTACAAAATCAACATACAGAAATCAGCTGCATTTCTAAACACTAAAAGGATGAAATATCTGAAAAAGAAATAGAACTGTCCTATTCACAATAGCACCAAAAGCAATGAAATACTTTAGAATACGTTTAGCCAAGGAAGCTAAAGATCTGTACAATGAAAACAAGATTTTGCTGAAAGAAATCAAAGACACAAACAAATGGAAAGATACTGTTAAAATGTCCATAGTATCCAAAGCCATCTACAGATTTAATGCAATCTCTGTTAAAATACCAACGGCAGGGGCGCCTGGGTGGCTCAGTCGTTAAATGTCTGCCTTTGGCTCAGGGCGCGATCCCAGCGTTCTGGGATCGAGTCCCACATCGGGCTCCTCTGCTGGGAGCCTGCTTCTTCCTCTCCCACTCCCCCTGCCTGTGTTCCCTCTCTCGCTGGCTGTCTGTCACATAAATAAATAAAATCTTTAAAAAAAAAATACCAACGGCATTCTTTACAGAAATAGAAAAAAATCCTAAAATCTGTACGGAACCACAAAAGAACAAACCTGGAGATATCATACTTCCTGATTTCAAACTAAACTCAAAGCTACAGTAATAAAATCAGTATGGTACTGGCACAAAAACTAACAGAGAGCAAAAGAAGAATAAAGACAGCCCAGAATTACACCTTGCTTATACAGTGAGCTAATACTTGATAAGGGCACCAAGAGCACCCAAGGGGGAAACAACAAATAGAGACTGCATCAAACTTAAAAAAGCTTTTGCGCAGCAAAAGAATTAACACAACAAAAAAGCAACATACAGAGTGGGAGAAAATTTTTGCAAACCATAAACTGGATAAAGGGTTGATATCCAAAATATATAAAGAATTCATACAACTCAATAACAACAAAATCTGATTAAAAATGGGCAGAAGAATTAAAGAGACATTTTTCTAAAGAATATATACAAATGGCCAACAGGTACATAAAAAGATGCTCAATATTGCTAATCATCAAGGAAAGGCAAATCAAAACACAATGAGCTATCAACTCACACCTGTTAGAATGGTTAGCATCAAGAAAACAAAACAGCAAGTGCTTGCTAGGATGTGCTGAAAAGCGCTGCTGGGGAGAATGTAAATTGGTGCAGCCACTAGGGAACAAGGCGTGGAGGTTCCTCAAATATTAAAAGCAGAACTATCATATTATCCAGCAATTCCATTTCTGGGTATTTATCTGAAGAACATAAAAATACTAAGTCAAAAAGAAAGATACATCCCCATGTTCACTGCACTGTTATTTACAATAGCCAAGATATGGAAACAACCTAAGCGTCCATACCTCATCAATGAAAAGACAACGAAAATGTGTACACACACACACACACACACACACTAGAGTATCATTCAGCCATGAGAAGGGAATTTGCAACAACGTGGATGGACCACAAACACATTATGCTAAGTGAAATAAAACAGAGCAAGACAGGTACTGTATGATACCACTTATATGTTGATTTTAAAAAGCCAAACTTGCGAAAACATTAGAATAGTGGTTACAAGGCACCTGGGTGGCTCAGTCGGTTAAGCGTCTGCCTTCGGCTCAAGTCATGATCTCAGAATCCTGGGATCAAGTCTCACATCGGGCTCCCTGCTCAGCGGGGAGGCTGCTTCTCCCTCTCTCTCTGCCTTTCCCCCCAGCTTGTGTTCTCTCTCATTCACTCTCTCTCTCAAGTAAATAAAATCTTTAAAAAACAAAAATAAATTTAAAAAATAAAATAAAATGGTGGTTACTACGGGAAGGATGGGAGGTACAGTTGTTGTTTAAGGGTGCCAACTTACAACGAGTGGTAAATAAGCCTGAAAGATATAATGCATGGTACGATGAATATAGCCAATACTGTACTATAATCCTCAAACCTGAGTCCAGAACTTAAATTATTCCAATTAAAAAGAATAACATTCTAACAATGAAAGGTGCTGATTGTCTTTACAATGGCAGTATTATAACATATCAGAATAACATGTTGTACATCTTAAATTTATACAGTGTCACAGGTCAAATATAATTCAATTTTAAAAAGGCAGTAGCCTGGAAGTCAACTGCCGCAGAAAATTAAATAACTAAATCCCAGTTTTGGGGGTAGGATAAAATTCTTTACCAAAGGAGTCCATTAGTTTTCAGTGATTTGGGGGGAAAAAACTTAGGCTAAATGAACTACAATATTTCGTATGACAGTATTCTGAGTCACTGTTTTCATGCCTCAGACCTGACCAGAGACTCCATTTCTGCCAAGTTTAGCTCTCCCACCGTACAGCACCCTAAGGTTTTATAGCCGTCTCTTGTCTGAGAATGGTTTATTCCGCCTGCTAGCCATCTTTGATATAACAAAAACTAATTGCTGTTTGCACATGCTCACTTGTTATTTTCTATTCAGAACAAAATAAATGTCTTGAAAATCATTTTTAATTCTCAGCCAGTGAATAGAAAATGCCAATCAAGTGTAGTACCCCCAGTATTGTTAACCGATTTGCTATTCATTGCTGCTTTATTAACATACCTCATTCTCCTTTCCCTTTAGGAAATAAACACCTTGAAAGCAGATAACGATGCTCTAAAGATCCAACTGAAATACGCACAGAAGAGAATAGAAACCCTCCAGCTTGCAAGGAGCAATCATGTCTTAGCTCAAATGGAGCACGGTGACTGTTCTTAGCCCAGAAACTGAAGGAGCACAACAATGTGTAGAGGAGTTTATCAGAGATCGCTTTACAAAAATGAGTAACACACACACCGGGGGAGCCATAGCTCGACCAGTTATTTAGTACTTTAAAAAAAGAAAAGCAAGTTACTGTGTTTTTTACTTGAAAGACTCCTAATGAGTGGAACTGTCTTCTCTTCCAGTCAGTTGAATCAAAGGAGGGGAAAGCTGAAGAATGCAGAATTTTTGCCATTCACACCATAAACTTTTTATTCCCCTGGACTAATACCAACAGCTTGATAAAAATATGACTACAGATTTTTGACGAGGTTGCTTCTCCTATGTGGCCTGTGTAGCTACTTCTTCCTTAGAACTAAAATCCCTGGAAAATCATTTTGCTTCCTTCTGTGGGTTTTCTGTGAACTGAGGGATTTATTTTGTTCCATCCAAAGCTTGCTTACAATGGGAAGATACTCACATTCCAAAAATAGATTCCCTTCCTCTATATTCCAGCATTCTTTTCGAATCTGGTTCCCACTTCACTACCTCAGATATCTAATCAATTAACCTTCTCCCATGCCTTCCTTACTAGGCTCATATTCACATGAGGATAGCTACCTAGACGTAAACTTCTAGAGATGGAGCCACAAATGGGGGGGGGGGGGGG
>NW_024426119.1:5231356-5317067 GCF_017311325.1 Ursus maritimus | reverse complement strand
GGGGGGGACTAAGACATTATCCAATTACAGGTCAACTCACAGTTTTAGTCCCACAGTCATAAGTAGCCAAACTAAACACCTGGAAACAGCTAATACCACCTAATACATGACTGGCCAGGTAGCTAAGAAAAACATACTGCAAACATGGTACTTGTCCTCATATATCTACAATGGAGAGAATTAGGAATTTATGGCTTTTTGAAAGTCTGTTTAACTTTTCATGTGCCATCTTTTTTTTTTTAACTATTTTGAACTGATTTTGTGCTATACTGTCTTCACTATTAATATTATTTAGAAATAAGCTAATTGGATCAGAGGCTTCAATAAGACCTGAGAGCGTGTATATGTGTATATATTATGTATATACAATATCAAGCATGCATTTGACTTGGATTTTGTTTCCTCCTTCAGAAAATGTGGAAGTGAATTAAACAACTTTGTCACTTACACAAATCCACAAATATAAAGTTAAAGATTAAAAAAATTGCTCACAATGTAAAATGTATTGTTTAGCAAAATCACATATAAGAGTCCTGTGAGTTTTCTATTAATGAAGGTTAATGATAAATGGGCTCATTTAGTTGTCTGGGCAACAGTTTACAAACTCCCAATCTATAAAATTTATCAGACTCTTGATTTCTCTAAAAAGTTCATAGAATCATTTTCTTTTTGAGGGGAACTTACCTTCCACGCTTGGAAAGCTTGGTACCAAGCAGACTTGAAATTCATTCATAATCTCAACTATTAAAAGTTCGAAACCTAAAGCCAACAACACCAAATCTTAATCAGAATACAAAGTATATATACAGTGTGACTTCCTTGAAGGAGTCCAACCATTTAGGAAGTCTCTTTGATGAAAGACCAGTTTCCATTTGCATATCTCCTAGTGCTCAGCTTTACTGACAAAACTAGTGAGCAGCTTTCAGTTAGTGTTTTAAAGAATTACTTTATACACAAATTTATCCTTTCCTAATTCCAAGCTCAGAAATCCCCACAGCAGGCTGCTTAGGCCCATCACCTGGTATGTAAGTTAAGAAGCACTTTGTCCATATAAGTAAGCAGCAAACGTGAATTTATAACAGTCTTTAAAATTCATGTTCATTATTATTCTTTCCCTCTGATAACAGACCAAAGGTGGTACAGCTCAATTTCTTTATAAACATAGTCATGTAACACAAATTTTTTTTTTCTCCTTACCCTCCATCCAAAATACAGACCCAAGGTTAATTCCTGTGTACATTATCTGTAATACTAGAATTCCAAAGGTCAGACCTCCCTTAATCAGTCAAATTAATATGGCTGGAGGGTCTCAAGTATTACAGAATTTATCACTGAAATGGGCAGGAAGCAGTTTTATCACAAGTTTTTATAGTCCAGCAAGGGCCAAAGACAAATAGCATGTAAATTAATATTTGCACTGAGCTACACGGGATTAGTAGAATCTACAGAAATAATGTGGAAAAAATTTTTGGTTTGTCAAGCCTAGGATACAAACTGTTATGTCTTATAAACGTACTTGAAGTAAGTTTGAGCATATATTTATCTGTCAAAACAAGGACAAATCTTATTTTGTCAACAGCAACATCACTTCTCATTTTCTTTGGTAACTGACATGCCTTTTTACTGACCGTTTGTGACTTTCTGTCTAAGGATGTATAATGTAATAGAACTGCAAGGAAAAAACAAGTGTACAGATTGTAAAGGGTTTTTTGTGGGGTTTTTTTGATACCTAATGTAAGTTTTCTTTGTGTAATATTTATATGATAAAAGACATTAGGATCCCTACCACGTAGCTGTCTTGTGTTTCTTCTAGTTGATGAATATGTAGAAGCTTCTCTTGAATTTTTACTATAATCCACAGCTGATACCACTCCCCTATTCTATTAACCAAACTGGGTTTTCCTGGAAGGAAAAGCAAAGCAACTAATTATTCAGTGTAAAGTTTTCTAAATCTTTTTGTGAAATGAAGTAACAGTACAGAAATATTCAACCTTTTCTTATTGCATAAGGACTTACAGTGATCCCCAAATATTAAGTCTACAGATACTTAAGAATGAAGACGACAGATTTAAGGTTGTCATTTCTCTGTGGCTTTTGTCTTTAATTCAACAGTTCTAAGAAAACTAGCAGGTAAAGAATTTTGAAGTTGTGCGTGAAATGGGTAGAGTTCAGTCCAACGTAGACCACCCAGAGCAATTCATTTGTGCTCATGACTACTCAGAGTGATTAAGAGATAGCTACGACTTTCTCTTAATCCTCAGCCAACTTCTGTTTAACCAGACCAATGAAGAGTGGGGGTAAATTCCAATCACGCAAATTCCTCTACGGAATGCACTCTGGTACATTTGGATGTGGGTATATTTATCATTTTGGCAATTTTAACACTTCATACAAAATAAGTCACATTGACAACCTGACCCTGACGGAGAGATTAAGCTGCCTCCTTTCTTCCGTCCCCAGATTCCATCCCAAATTTACCTATCCTGTGCTCCTTTTAAGGTATAATGTCATTCATCAAAACAGTCCGTGTCACAAACCGTTTTTGGGTTATCATACCTTCTTTTGACATAAATAGAGGTAATTAAGTGTTCTTAATCTAAAAGGTTTTTTCTCTGTAGTGAAGCAAGTTCTCCCTAATCTGCAGAACACAAGGCCATCAGTTCCAAGAAAACACCTGATCCTTCTTCTGCTGAGAGCTATGTGTCAAATGGATGGGGACACATATTCTTTATAAGGTCCAGATAAGAGACCAACCCAGAACCTCAGTACAGTCACATCTATAGGTGCTATTAAGATACCAAAGGCAGGGAGGAAAAAAAGGGGGGGGAGGGGATAAATGAGGTAATAGGGAAAAAATGAAACTGAGAACCAGGCAAAAAGGAATGAAGAGGCCCATAAAAAGATTTAGATTGTAGGAAGCAGTAAAGTACCATTCATTACAGTCTGCACTTGTACTGCACTCAATTTATAAAACATTTTCACATTATGGCTGTTGATATCAAAGCCCCAAATTGGCCATTGCTAGTCTAGATATTGCTCGGCACACTCTTCTACAAAAGAAATTTTTACTTAACAAAAGAGTATCATGAAAATCCTACCTTCCAGGGAAGAATAAGATATTAGGGTCTAGATCACCCTGCTTTTCATTCAAGTGAAGTTTATAGGAATGTGTAAATAGGAGTGGTTCTACCTCTAATACGATTCCAAGAGCAAGTGATAAAGTTGGGTAAGACAGTGGGTATAGTGGATAACTCAACAGCACTCCTATGAAGGTACAAGGAAATCTTACAGAAATGGGTCAGTTAATGTTTCTCCCATAGGTTTGCCACAGACCTTTAGGGATAAAAGTTGAAAGTAGTTGTAAACACCTTCTATATCAGCAACTATACTCCAGTAGTCTTTGATTACATATTTTTAAAAATTATTTATTTTTCAGAGTTTATAGCTACTGAAAAGAACGTTTTTCTTAATTACGGAAAGCCTTTTTTTTTCTAACTATCACAAATGAAATTAAGTATCTTCATTAAATATAAACGTATTTTTTAAAATCTATTTTACAAATAATCTAAAGTTTATGTTTTCCTATCCTGAACAAATTTCTTTGAAGAGTTAGCTTGAAAAATACATGGCAAAGACTGCAGTATACACAATATTTAACTTTTCAAGTTTTAACATTGTTTAGTTTTCACTACAGGGTTTATTGTAAAGCAAAACAAAACAACAACAATGAAACTGCCAAATATCAAATACCATGTGTCCACTGGTAATCAGCTTTCTATCTGTTGAGTTTGCTAGTTCACAGAAAATTGTTACGCACAGGTGTCAAACAAGAGCCCATACTGGGATACACACTTTACAGTGGGAATGAAAAAATGTGACTATCTTATCTGTCTATACTAAGAGAAGAAAGCATTACTGGGCCCACTTCTTAAACCATTCCCAACAAGCCCTCAATAAATGGCACTTGTACTTAGGTCTTTATGAAACAGTCTGAGAAGAGTGCAAGTGTCACATTCCTCACTTGACAAATGAGGACAAATCAATCCTTGAGAGCTATGGTCATTTCAGCCCATAGCACCCCTGGGCTAGTGCCATGATTCAAATTCACAACTCTTGATCTCTAAACCTTTACCTACTCCAACCACCAAACCACATGTAACCGTTCCCTAACCCTGTTTCCGAAATCGAGCTATGAATCAGAATTTCCAAGGGATGCCCTGATCCTACCTCTGATGGACTGAAACTGGCAATTACTGCCCTAATCCTGAGCAATACAGCTCAGCCTCCCTTTTTATATTCAAACACCTATGGTGACTGCACAGATGAAGAGACCAGTTTATATGAATATTTTTTACATCACCATGTAAAATTATTACTTGTCCTCATCCCTTTAGAGTAATTCTGACCTCAGTCTTTAACTTTGCTTTGTTAAACAAAACCACAGATTTCAAATCCACCTGGAAAATAAATCAAATACACATAGCAAAAAGTAAGCTTGAGCTTCAATTAATGGAACTTTAACAGAATCCTGGTCAGAAGAATCGCTGCCTTTAAAAGAACAAACAACTCATGACAACTGCCTACTGAACCATCAGATCAGTCCCTTTCCCTATTTCATAAAGTATAATCATCAAATACAAAACAGGCCACAGGAATACAGATGAGGCAACAGTCTATATTCCTTACCATTACAAGTCGGGTAATTTATGTGTTTCAAACCTGAATAAAATACAGGTAACAATCTAAATTCAATCATGACAATAAAATACTTTCCATTTTCCAAGTTTAGATGGTAATAAATATTTACATTTTTAAAAATAATTTTTGCTCATTTTTTGTTTTTTAAAAAGACATGCTCAAGGGTATACAGAATATGGAAAAATCATCACTTTGTCTAAGAGATCAAATGGTAGTATAAAACAATGCTTTTACAGATTAACCCAATTCAAGAATGGTATCAGGGAATCTAACATGGTGTTTACTTCAAAGATGACATTCAAGTATGTTATTTAGAACACTACACCTAATGTCTCTGCCAAGAAGTAAGCACTGCTAATTTTGGTAGTTTTTAATATCTTCTATATCCACCACCACCTCCTCCATATGGATCTCCATAACCTCTTCCACCATAGCCCCCTCTTCCACCATAGCCCCCTCCTCTTCCACCGTAATCTCCCCTCCCCCCATAATCTCCTCTGCCTTGGAAACCTCCTCCTCTACCACCCCCTCCCCCGCTTCCTCCCCACCCTCCTCCTCCACCCCCTCCTCCTCCTCCACCACCTCCCCAACCTCCCCCACCTCCCCAGCCACCTCTTCCACCCCCACCCCCTCCTCGGCCACCCCCACCCCCTCCACCACCCCAACCACCCCTTCCGCCGCCTTCTTGTCTCTTTTGCCAAGGGGGCATTTCAGGGGGTGGTGGTTCGATTTCATTCGGCCGTCCTCCTCTGTCAGGCACCCTTCCCATCAGCACCTGTGTGAAGAAACATGGTCCTTCAGTTTCTAATATTTTAGAAGTTACATTTACATAAAGGATTCAAGTGATATTGAACTTAACTGTTCTAATAAAGAAACGGAAGCCAAATATTTAAGGACATGAAAGCATCAGACATGCAGCACGAATTATTACTGAAAATATAAATGCGATATATGACAAACTCCTTACAGTGTGGATTATGTTTAAACAATCTGGGGAACGTTACTGAAACTTAAGGGCTTCTTAATTTTCTCGTTCAAATTTGTTTCAAAATTCTGGAACAAATGCAGTACCCACTATACTAAAATATTTTTAGCAAACATTTTCAATATACATAAATTATATACCCTATATTCATTAACTTCATTATCTATTTATACAACTCTGGACTTTCCACTGCCATTCATTGGGTCATGGATTATCCAATAAAAAACTATATTCCCAAGCACGTGTTATTTTAAAAGTATGAAGTATATATGGTAACATGTGAATTTAATGAGATGTTAGAGATGAAGAGGACTATAATCCAAGGTATCCCTCTAGAGATACAAGGATTTGCAATGAACTATTCCTTTCTTATGAAACTTAAGCTCATTAACTTTCAATGATGACACTAGTTACTATATTATCAGAGAAAATGAAGTCTTGATAGGCTCTCCTAACCATGCTTCACAATACTTAAAGGATAAGCCAGGGAAGAGTGCAGTTTAAGTCCCCAGCCTTCTGTAGAAAGGAGCTAATTTATATGTCCATAAATACAGACAGTGCTGAGGGAGGAAGCTACCGAGACTAGCTTCCTGCTCATCTCTTTCCGGAAAGAAGGTAAAACCGTAACTGCTTCAACCAAAATGACCTACAAATCAGTTGTGTTCTAGTTCCATTGATCCTCTACTCAAAACCATGTTTTAGTCATTTATATCATAAATTAAAGACAAAAAGTACAACATCCTTACTGTGGGGCAATGTTCGAAGAATGCAAACATTCTCTTAAAGTCACCAATTATGTCCTAATTACCAAAAGCAAAAAATAGGTTTTCTTGTTATTTTCACTGGTCTCTCCACCAAACAAACATGCTGTGTTGGTGGCCACTTGGGGACACTTCTCCAAGAACGGAGAAGACTGCCTTCAAATAGATTATAAATTATAAACTTAGAAAAGACACGGGCAATGCTGCTTAAAGTAAAACTCTTAATCCCATAAAACTAAATCATAACCAGATATAAGACACTAAGTAACATATTTAAAGACAGAATACTTTCAAAAGATAGAGGAGGCTGATCTAAAATAGAAGAGGGAGGAACAAACACTGGTGACTAACTTAGCAATAATTTACAAGCTGACTTTATATACAACCATCTCTCTAGCAAGATACACCGTATCAAGGACACTTTTTTCACCGAGTAACAGTGTTTTAAAATTGCCCAAATCCCTTCTGACTTTTTGCTCTTTTGTAATAAAGTTTGCCATAAAGTGCTCTCAATATAAAGTACGTGCCAGTCAAAATGACAAATCTAGATTACTGCCATTGCTGCTGTTGTGAAAGATTCAATCACTTTGAGCTTGCTTAAAAGCAATGTTGGAGAAATGGAACTATACTCTTAATCAGAAAACGGAACCTCCAAAAGATTCAGTAACCTGCCCAAGGTGACTCCTCTATGTAAATGATAAGAGCTAGGATACGAATCCAGATCCGTAGGTCTCCAAAACATGTACTCTTCCTTTATACCAAGGTTATAAGGAACCTGTCACTACCTGAAACAACTACTACAGATTTTTACTGACAAAAATATATAATTCTTGGAAAGGAGGCAAATAATTCTGGCTAAAGCTACTGATAAAATCAATTCTTAATTCCTCTAATTCAAATAAAACTGTTTGATTTATGAATATAAAAATTCAAATGAACAAGCACACACAAAACATAACTAAGCCTGGATGAACTGAAATACGTTCGCCACTCTCTGTTCTAGGAGTCTACCAGGGTGTAAGAGAAAAATGGACTGAAATCTGTAAAAACATCAAACGAGGATATTATAAATTCATTCTCCACCGTACTGAAAGAAAAACCAACCTTATTAATGGCACATGCTGTCTTCTCTCGGCTGGAGCCGCTACTCGTTCTGATGATCTTGGACAGATCTTCACGAGCAGCAAGTAGATGTGCCAGTGTGATCGTTGTCTTGGGTGATAAAGCATAACGCTTAGGCTGATAAATTCTTGCTATGTCATCTGTTTTTACCTAAATAACAAAAGGTAGGGGGGAAAAGAAGCCAAAGAACATTTCAATGAAAGAACAATGGCAACCATCATCTTCAGAAAGAGAAAAGAGATAACGCACAAGCAAAGAAACAGAAAAGAGCAAAACATGGAAGAAGAGAGACCAACAGATGCCAAAAGAATACATAACTACCAATAAAAAGTCATTAAAAAATAACACAAAAAAGATTCTATCAATATTAGCTAACAACAAAATACCCAAAAAAATCTTTAACCAAAAACACATACAGGACCTTTAAGAAGGAAACACTAGTAAAGCTTATAAACACAAAAAGAAAACTTGAATGAATCGAGAGAAATGCCAAGTTTCTGGATAGGGACATTGAGTATTGTCCTTTTTCCCCCAAATTATCTTATAGATTTATTGTAATACTACTGGAATGGTTTTTGGAGGATTGGGGGGGGGAGGTAATCTAAAGTTAATCCAGAAGCTAAATATGTAAATACAACTAAAAGAATTTTGAAAAAGAATAGTTCTATCAGATATTAATATGCAATACGAAATCATCATCACTGTTTTAACAGTTAACATTCCTTGAGTACTTATTAAATGTGCCAGGATACTGTCCACTTAATAGTCATTTCTTTAATCCTTACAACATCCTTTTAGAGTGGCTGCTTTTATTATCCCCTTTTGCAGATAGAAAAAGAAATGAGACCTGGAAAGCTTAAACAGTTTCCCCAAAATACACAGAGTCCCAGTTTTGCTTACATACTAATAAAGGTTCTAGTTGACCCCCAGGCAAAGGTACAGATAACAACATACTATCCTACCTCAGTCTAATTAAATGGAACTTGGGGGAAAAAACAGACTGATGAAACAAAACAGGCAATTAAAATTCAGAGCTTCGTAAATATATGAATGCAATAAATAAGAGAAGAGACATCAAAGATCAGTGACAAATGGGGGGTGGGAAGTAAAAAAAAAAATCAGTAAAAAAGGGATAGATTAATTTTTAAATGGTGTTGGAATGAACTGCTATTTATATAAAAAAGAGGAACAATAATAAGGCATACCATATAACAAAGAGAATTCCAAATACAATAAAGAATTCGTTGTTTAAGGTTTTATTTTAAATTGAAAACCTTTAGTATAAAGATTAAAATTTCTATACAACAACATAAAATAAAAAAAAAAACTGGTGACAATATTTTCAACAAAGCAACTAGCTAACTTCCTTAATATATAAAAAACTCAATCAAAAGGAAAAAGGGAAGATCCTAAGGGGAAAAAAGCAAGA
The DNA here is from genome assembly GCF_017311325.1 of Ursus maritimus. NCBI lineage: Eukaryota > Metazoa > Chordata > Mammalia > Carnivora > Ursidae > Ursus > Ursus maritimus. The sequence continues at coordinate 5,308,072 of NW_024426119.1, read as the reverse complement.
TGCAAAAAGAAATTTCGAAACAAAAGGAAATTCAAATGACTAACAAGCTTATGGAAAAAAGCTGAACTTCACCAATAATGAAAACATACAATTTAAAACAATTTAGTCTTTTTTAATCATCAAGTTAGCAATAAAACTGTTAATATTCTAAATATTAAAAAAGCTAAAGTGAGGACAAAATTTTATTTACCCTACTGACAGGAGTTTAAATTCATAAAAACTTTCCAGAAAACAATTTGGCCATGGGAATTAAGACCGTTAAGAGTCACAACTTTTGACACAGTAAATTTCCACTTAGGAATCCACCATAAGAATATAGTTGCAATTCACAAATAAAAATTATATACATTAATATTCCTAGTAGTGGTTAATACAGGAAAAAATGTCTAAAATAAGAAATTATGCATTATATGATAAAATATAATGCGGCCATAACAAGGACACTGAAAGGAAGTACTGCTACATTCAGCAACAATGCATAAACCTTGAAAGCATTATGCTAAGCTGCCAGACATAAAAGCCACATACTGTATGATTCCACTTATATGAACTGTCAGAATAGGTAAATCCAAAAAGACAGAAGCAGAGCATAGTAGTAGCTGTCAGGGAAGAGAGACAGGGAATATTGGGAATGACTGCTAATGGGTACATGTTTCTTTTTAGGGTGATGGAAATGTTCTGGAACTAGACATTAGTAATGGTTACAAAAATATAGTGAATATAATAAAAACCACAGAACTATATACTTTAAGATGGTGATTTTTATCACAAAAAAATTAATTAGAAATTAATTTTAAAAAGAATATTAAAATAAAACTTTCAGAGTATGGGACAATGATCACAATACAATCAGTGAAAAAAGCAAACTATAAAATTATACACAGTCTTAGCTCAATACTAGCAAAATAATGAAGAAATCAGATTAACCATACTAACAAACATAATCTGTCCGAAGGGCAACTCTAGAGAATGCACCAAAACATTAAAAAAATTTATACATATTGTTTTGTCAAGAAACTCCATTTTAGGAATATATTATGGACATGAACAGAAATTCAGCTGCTGAGCATTTCATTAAAGGGTCAGATAAAATCAAAGAAAACCTTAATAACAATAGAATATACTTATATGATAAAATATTCTGCAAAGAGTTTAAACGCTGTAGAACAGTATTTTATGAGTCATTCAACAATCTCAGACACATGAAATGGGGGGAAATGATAATGATATATTAAATTTAACAAGAAAACTCAGGGTACAATTGCATGTATTCATATAATTAATTGAAAAGGATCAACTGAAAGGACAAAACTGACCTAAAAACAGCCTAAGAAAAAGAATTTTTAGAAATCATCCAGACTAAGGAATAAAGAACAAAAAGACAACCTCTTTGACCTAAAACATGATTAAAAAAAAAAAAGAAAAGACAAGACCAAGTTGAGAAGATAAATAACAAGGTATTTCCTAAAGGCATATTTCTCAAAGTCCCCCAGTTAAAGGCTAGGAAAGAGTTAACATGTCCATGGTGTTTTAAATGGTGTTGGAAAGAACTGCTGCTCCAAATGTTTAACGAAAACAACATATTAAAACTCATTTTGGATTTCTGTGTAAATTTAAGGTCAATAGCAAAAACACCCTAAGTTAGTATGTTAAGACACTTTCAATGCACTACATTTCACAATTTTCCTTATATTCTCAAATTCCTTTTTCCCGTTAAAATTCTATCAGGTTAAGGGGCACCTGGGTGGCTCAGTCAGTTAAGCGTCCACCTTTGGCTCAGATCATGATCTTGGGGGTCCTGGGATCAAGCCCCGCATCGGGCTCCTGGCTCAGCAGGGAGTCTGCTTCTCCCTCTTCCTCTGCTCTTCCACCCCACCCACATTCATGTGCACACACTCTCTCTCGCTCGCTCTCAAATAATCTTTAAAAAAAAATTCTATCAGATTAAACATAAACCAACGCTATTAAGTTTCCAGAAGTCAATAAAAATTGATATCTTCCATACATCTGAACTTTATTCCATTTCTTGAGGTCCCCAATCATGTCATCTACTTCTTGGTAACTCACAGCTCTTAGAGTATGTAGGTTTCTCACATACAACAGTCACTCCAGTGACATGGACACACACACACACCTCTGGAGTTATCCTGGTACACACGGAGAATATAAACAGGCTTACCCCATCTGAGAAGCTGATTAGGTACTGTGGATACAGAGATATTCTAAAACTGTTCTATACCCGATCATACAGAGTACTGAAATGTTCATCCAGAACCAGGTACATCATAAAGCTTGACATATATGAGGTGCTGAATAAACGTTTACTGAAAGAGAATACATCATTGACAGGCTACAGCCCTGCCTTATAGCTATTCTATTACTATGCTACAAATTTTTCTCAGAGGAGGGTTCAGACAGTGGCATAAGAGGATCCCAAAAACTCCTCCCCTGGTCAAAACATATACACAGCTGCATGGAATAATTCCCTCCGAAAAAGCCCTGAAAACTGAAAGAATATAGCCTCCGCAGGGAGGAACTAAGAGGCAGCGTCAAGAGGAGCAGGAGTGGCAGAGACCTCCTCTCACCAAAGGGAAAAACCCACACCAGGCACAGCGATCCACAGCTGGGAAAGAATCTCAAAAACATGGAATTTCTCCCTGAGGAGTGAAGGGTTAGAGCTCAACACCAGGCACTCCAACCCTTAGATTCTGCACAAAAGAGATAAGCCCCCAACAAGTCAGACTTTGAAAACAAAGATTACATCCAGGAAAACCACAGAGCTACAGGGAACAGAAAACTTGTTCTTAAAGGGTTCACTGACCCCAAGACCCAGTGATAAAATACAGGTTGGAAAAGTACCCACACCACAGGTAAAGGCATCCACTCATTAGTCCTGGGGTACCTGCGAGAGAGGCAGGCAACTGCTGAGATACACTCTAGGGACAGAAACACTATCAGGTGACATTTTTGAGATCACATCCTACTTTGCTAGTGCTGATGCTTGCAGGTGCCATCTTGGAACTCTCAATCTAATCTGCTAATGCTGCTGGTGCTCCACTGAGAGCCTCACTCCCTGGCAGAGTCCCATAACAGGGAGGCATACACAGCTCACACAGAGAATGCCCCTTGAGCACAGGGCCCTGGTGATCAGGAGGGATTGCACTTCTGGACCCCCCAGGACATCTCCCACACAAAGCTACTCCTTTAAGACTGGGAGAGGTAGTTGATTTGCCTAATACATAGAAACAGAGAGTCAGACAAAATAAGGCAACAGAGAAATATATTCCAAATGAAAGAACAGAACAAAACCCAAAAAAGATCTTAATGAAATGGAAGTTATCTATCTGAAACAGTTCAAAGTAACGTGCATAAAGATATTCATCGAACTCAGGAAAAGCACGGGTGAAGTGAGAATTTCAACCATATAAGACAGTACCAATCACAGCTGAAACACACAATAAATGAAATAAAAAAGGCGGGAATCAAAAGCATATTAGATTATAATAAAGAAGAACCGAGAGTGACCTGGAAGACAAGGTAGTGGAAATCACCTGATCAGAACAACAAAAAGAAAAAAGAATTTTTAAAACTGAGGATAGTTTAAGGGACCTCCAAGACATCAAATGTACTAATATTCGCATAATAGGGGCCCCAGAGGAGAAAAGAGGAAAAAAGAGGCAAAAAACTTATTTGAAAAAATAATGGCTGCAAACTTCCCAAACGGGGGAACAAAATGGACATCCAGGTCCAGGAAGCAAGAAGAGTCCCAAACAAAGAGATCCATACCACAACACATTGATAAGTAAAATATTAAAAGTTAAAAATAAAGAGAATCTTAAAGACAAGAGAAAAAACAACTAGTTATATACAAGGAAACTCCCATAAATCTGTTAGCTGATTTTTTCAGCAAAAATCTTGCAGGCCAGAAGGGAGTGACATGATCTATTCAATGTACCGAAGGGAAAACTTACAATCAAGAATATCTGGCAGGGTTATCATTCAGAATTGACAGGGAGGTAAGAATTTCCCAGACAAGCAAAAGCTAATGGAGTTCATCAACACTAAACATTTCTTTTAAGAAATGTTAAAAGGATTCTTTAAGCAGAAATGAAAAGCCATGGCTAGAAATAATATATGAAAGAAAAAAAAATTGCACTGTTAAAGGCAATTATATAATAAAGGCAGTGGATCAACCACTTATAAAGCTAGTATGAAGGCTAAAAGACAAAAGTAGTAAAATCAACTATAACTACAGTAATTAATTAAGGGATACATAAAATAAAATGACATAATGTAAGATGCCAAAAACATACAATATTGGTGGGGGTGGGAAGTAAAAATGTAGTGCTTTTAGTATGCATTCATCAATTCATTCTAAGCGACCATCAACTTAAAAGAGACCATTATATACACAGGTTGTAATATATAAAACTCATAGTAACCACAACCAAAAACCTATGATACACAAAAAATAAAGCAAAGAGAAGCCAAACATAACACTATAGAAAGGCATCGAACTACAAGGAAAGAGAGCAAGGCAAGAAGACAAGACAGGGAAGAACTACAAAAATAACCCGAAAACAATTAACAAAATGGCAATTAAGTACACACATATCAATAATACTTTAAATGTTAATGAAATAAATTCTCCAGTCAAAACACACAGGATGGCTCAACAGATAAAAGAACAAGACCCATTATATGCTACCTACAAGAGACTCACTTCAGATCTAAAGATACTCACAGACTGAAGATAATGGAATAAAAAAGATATTACACTCAAATGTAAATGAAAAGAAAGCTGGATACCCATGCTTATATCAGACAAAACAGACTTTAAAAGACCAGGGGCGCCTGGGTGGCTCAGCCAGTTAAAGCATCTGCCTTCAGCTAAAGTCGTGATCCTGGGGTCCTGGGATTGAGCCCCCCATCGGGCTCCCTGCTTGGCAGGGAGCCTGCTTCTCCCTCAGCCACGCTCTTTCTCTCTCTCAAATATATAAATAATCTTAAAAACAAAAACAAAGACCATAACAAAAGGTAAACAGGGGTATTACATCATGAAAGGGGGGGGGCAATCCAACAAGAGGATTTAACATTTCTAAATATTTACGTACCCAACATAGGACCACTTAGATATATAAAGCAAATATTAACAGACATAAAAGGAGAAATCGAGAGCAATACAATAATAGTGGGGGACTTCAACACCCCACTTACAACTACAAATAGATCATCCAAACAGAAAAATCAACAAGGAAACATTGGCCTTAAACACATTAGACCAAATGGACTTAAAAAATATACGTAGAACATTCCATACAAAAGCAGCAGAACACACATTCTATTCAAAGGTATGTGGAACATTCCCCAGGACAGAACAGAGGTTAGGCCATAAAACAAGTATCAATAAATTTAAGAAGACTGAAATCATACCATGCATCTCTTCCAGCAACAGCGCCAAACTAGAAATCAAATACAAGAAGAAAACTGAAAAAAACAAACGTGTGGAAACCAAGCAACATGTATTAAACAACCATGAGTCAATGAAGAAATCAAAGATAAAATTAAAAAATACTAAGACAATGAAAATGGAAACACAACATTCCAAAATCTATGGGATACAAAAAAGGAGTTATAAGAGGGAAGTCCATAGCAATGCAGGCTTACCTCAAAAAACAAGAGAAACCTCAAATATTCTACACCTAAAGGAACTAGAAAAAGAACAACAAAGCCCAAAGTTAACGGAAGGAAATAAAGATCAGAACAGAAATAAATGCACTAGAGACTAAAAAAAAAAAAAGAGCAATGAAACAATGAACTGATTCTCTGAAGATAAACAAAATTGATAAACCTTTAGCCAGACTCATCTGGAAAAAAACAAAGAGCCCAAATAGAATTAGAAATAAAAGAGAAGTTATAATCAATAGTACCAAAATATGAAGTATCATAAAAGACTACTACTGAACAATTACATGCCAATAAATTGGACAACTTAGATGAAACTAATTCCTAGAAACATACAACCTTCCAAGACGGAACCATGAAGAAACAGAAAATATGAATACACTTATTAGCAGTGAAACTGAATCAGTCATCAAAACACTCCCAACAAAAAAAAGTCCAGGACCAGACAGTTTCACAGCCAAGTTCTACCAAACACTTAAAGAAGAATTAACAGCTATCCTTCTCAAATTATTCCATAAAACTGAAGAGGATGAAATGCTTCCATACTCATTTTTAAAGGCCACCCCTACCCTGAAACCAGACAAGGACACCAACAAAAATAAATTACAGGCCAATATCCCTGATAAACATAGACACAAAACTTCTCAACAAATGATTAGCAAAAGGAATTCAACAATACATTAAAATTACATAATTAAGTGGTATTTATTCTACAGATGCAGGATATTTAACATCTGCAAATCAAACGTGATATATCACATTAATGAAGGATAAAAATCATATGATCGATGATCTCAATAGATGCAGAAAAAACATATAACAAAATTCAACCTCCATTAATGATAAAAACTCTGAATAAAGTGGGTAACGTACCTGAACATAATAAAAGCCACATATGACAAACCCATTGTAAACATCACACTCAACAGTGAAAAGCTGGAAGGATGCCTATTCTTGCCACTGTTATTCAACACAGTACTGGAAGCCCTGGCCACAGGTATTAGGCAAGGGGAATAAAAAAGAAGGCTTCCAAACTGAAAAGAAGCAGAACTGTCATTATGTGTAGATGACATATTATATACAGAAAACCTAAGGACTCCAACAAAAAAACTATTAAAACCAATAAATGAATTCAGTAAAGTTGCAGGATACAAAATTAATATACGGAAATCTGTTGTTCCTATATACTAATAACAAACTATTTGAAAGAGTTATTAAGAAAATAATTCCATTTACAACTGCATAAAAACAAAACAAAACCTAGGAATAAATTTACCAAGGAGGGGAAAAGACCTATACAATGAAAATTACAAGACACTGATGAAAAACACTGAAGATAACACAAATAAATAGAAAGATGTACCATGCTCAAGGATTAGAAGAATTAATATTGTTAAAATATCCATACTACCCAAAGCAATCTACAGATTCAAAGCAAGCTCTATAAAAACACCAATGGCATTTTTCACAGAACCAAAATACTATGACTAAAATACTAAAATTCATATGTAAGAATAAAAGATACTGAATAGCAAAAGCAATTATGAGAAAGAACAAAGCTGGACATATCACACTCCCTGATTAGAAACTATACACAAGCTACAGACATCAAAACAGTACAGTACTAGCACAAACACCAGACACATAGATCACCTTATCACAACAGAGAGCCCAGAAATGAACCCATGCTCATATGGTCAATTAACATACAATAAAGGAGGCAAGACTATACAAGGGGGGAAAGGATGGTCCCTTCAATAAATGGTGCTAGGAAAACTGGACAGCTACATGCACAAGAATGAACCTGGACTACCTTCTGAAATCATACACAAAAATAAACTCAAAATGGATTAAAGACTTAAAATAAGAACTGAAACTATAAAATTCCTAGAAGAAAACAGTAAGCTATTGGGCATCAGTTTTAGCAGTATTTTTTTTTTGGATCTGTCTCCTCAGGCAAGGACAGCAAAAGCAAAAAAATAAACGAATGAGATGACATCAACCAAGAAAGCTTTTGCACAGAAAGGAAAACCAACAAAACAGTAACCTAATCAATGTGAGAAGGTATTTGCAAATGATGTTACTGATAAAAGTTTAACATCCAAAAGATGTTAGATATAAAGATATAAAGAACTCATACAACTCCTATCAAAAAAATTAGATTAAAAAATGGGCAGAGGACCTACATAGACATTTTTCCAAAGACATACAAACAGCCAATAGACACATAAAAAGATGCTCAACATTACTCATCATCAGGAAAATACAAATCAAAACCACAATGAGATACCACCTCACACCTCTCAGAATGCCTATTATCAAAAACACAAGAAATAACAAGTGTTGGCAAGGATATGGAGAAAAGGGAACCCTCGTGTGCTGTTGGTGGAAACATAAATGGTGCAGGCACTGTGGAAAACAGTACGGAGGGTCCTTAAAAAATTGAAAATAGGACTACCATACAATCCAGCAATACCATTCTTGGGTATTTACCCAAAGAAAACAAAAACACTAATTTGAAAAGATATATGCATCCCTATGTTCACTGTAGCATTACTTACAATAGCCAAGATATGGAAGCAACCTAATATCTCAGTGGACACGGACAGATGAATGGATACAAAAGATGTGGGGAGGTTGTCCGTGTATATACACACACATATACACAAATAATGGAACATTATTCAGCCATAAAAAAAATGAAGTCTTGCCGTTTGTAACAACCTAGATGGATCTAGAGGGTATAACGCTAAGTGAAATAAGCCACACAAAGAGAAATACCCGATGATTTCACTTAGATGTGAAATCAAAAAAGCAAACACAGAGCTTTTCAGTGTCTTGCTCTTAAATATGAACAACCACGAACCATCTTGCATTTGAAGAAAATCACCATAAGAAAGAAACTAAGAAAAACCAATAAAAAATAACCCTGGAGGAAACAGAGATAACTGAAGACAAAAAAAAATTTTTTTTTAATTTTTCACCTTTACTTAAGAAGATAATACATCCATAAAACAAGAAAAAAATATGAAAAAAGGAAAACTCAAAAACCAAAAAGACTCCCTGGAAAATAACTATGGCAGAAACAAAAATTCAATACCAAGAACAAAACAAAATTGAGGACATTTCTAAGAAAGTTTATCAAAAAAGGAAAAGAGATGGAAAATGAGAGAAAAAATAAAGCAACTTAAGTGGATCTACCCAGGATGTCCAAAATCTAACAAGAATTTCAGAAAGAGAAAACAAAAGGGAAGAAATTAATGAAGAAAAATATAAAGGCTAAGAGTCTGCTGATTCAAAGGTCCACTTAGTGTTCAGCACAGTAAATGGAAAAGACCCATATGAAATTTCAGAACTTATAATGAAATTTCAGAACTCCAAGGCTAGAGAAAAGAGCCCAAAAGCTTCCAAAGAAAAACAAAACGTCACCCAAAAGACATTGAATGACATCAGGTTTCTCACCAGCAACACCAAACATTAGCAAACAATGAAGCAATCAGTACTCTTAGGGGAAAATATTTTCAACCTAGATTTTTATATTTATTCACACTATCAATCAAATGTGGCAGAATAAACATATTTTCAGAACGGAAGGATTCAGAAAAATCACCTCCTATGTACCCTTTGTCAGGAAGGGTTTTTATTTTTTTAATTAATTATTTATTTTAAAGATTTTATTTATTTACTTGACAGAGAGAGACAGCCAGCGAGAGAGGGAACACAAGCAGGGGAGTGGGAGAGGAAGAAGCAGGTTCCTAGTGGAGGAGCCTGATGTGGGGCTCGATCCCATAACGCCAGGATCACGCCCTGAGCTGTAGGCAGACGCTTAACGACTGCGCCACCCAGGCGCCCCAGGAAGGGTTTTTATTTATGGATTTATTATAGCAAAATGAGAGAAGCAGCAATGAAAAAGGGGCCACAGGATCCAGGAAATAGTGGAGTAGCCAAGGATAGCCATGCAAAAAGCCCATGATGGCAACAGGAGAATACTACCTTTTGGGAGGGAAAGTATACAAAAAATGGAAAACTCATTAGAATACTTGATTTTAAAAAGTATATTCAGAAAGAAAAAAGCAGCAGCAGCATATAATAGAGAAATACAATGCAAGAAAAAACAAAATCCAATAGAAGGAAGATGACACCCAAAGATGTCCATATCCTATTCCCTGGAACCTGTGACTATGTTACCCTGCAGATGTAGATGTGATTAACTCAAGGATCTTTTTAGATGGAAAGATTATCCTGTATTATCCAAGTGGGCCCAGTATAATCATAGGAATACTTATTAGACAAAAGGCGATGTGACAATAGAAACAGGGCGAGAGAGAATGGAAGATCTTACACTACTGGCTTTGAAGATAAGAGGATGAAGTCAAGAGTCAAGGTACACAGGTGGCATATGGAAGCTAGGAAATACAAATGAAACAGATTCTCCCCTGAGGCATCTGGGAGGAATGCTAACTTAACCTTAAGTTAACCTTGCTAATACCTTCATTTTAGGACTTCTGATCTCCAGAACTGTAAGAGAATAAATGTTTATTATTTAAGCCACTAAGTGTATGCTAATTTGTTACAGCACCCATAGAAAACCAATACGAGACACCACATGGAGACAGAGACCACATAAAAACCAAGAGGACAACCAAAGCACCCCAGCAATCAGAACCCAGACCTATGAGACAACTATCCTGAATATTCCAGCCTAGTCCAAGCATGAATGAAGCTGCACAAGTGACCCCAGCTAATACAACGTGGGACAGAAGAACTGCCAGGCCAATACAAAAAATGTAATAATAATAGTGATGATGATGATGATGATGTGATGATACCTGAGAGTAAGAGGCACCAAACGTACCCTCTGACCTGAAACTAGCAAAGTAGACAACCCATATGAACCAATGATTTTCAGACACTGGACATCAAGGAGCCCAAAACAGTAATCCCTGAAACAGGGAAAGCAATGTGGTGAACCCTGTAATTGTCCCAGCTTATTGTCTGGAGAGTTTCTAGACTCTGATGCAGAGTGGAGCAGGGTACCCAGATGAAGCGTGGGTACAGATTAAAGGCATAAAATGGGAGGGATGGGAGACAGCTCTCTAGGACTATGTGAAGAGATTCATCATTTCGGAATGCCCCCTGCCCTCCAACCTCTTCAACTAGAACACAGCCCAGAGCCTTAGGACACTTTTAAGAAGACTTGTACTGGTATCAGTACTGCCTGTACTTATTCCAGTATTCTGCTTTCCTGACCAGTTGCTCATTCTATCTATCTCACTGTCTCATATGATGTCCTTTTCTTTATGCATATCATTGCATAAATCACAACATCTAGGAGTTTAAAATAAATGTGAAAGTTCTGGAGAGAAATTAAGATATCTGCAGACAGGAATTCAGAAAAGACTAGGATCATTATATAAGACCAGTAGTTGGCCTGGGCATGTGCTTCAGACGGGAATGGTAAGTGCAAATGTGGCAGTTACACAACAACAGACAAGACAGCGACAGCCTGAAGAGCTGTCAGAGAGTACCACCTACAGGACACAAATGGGAAAACAGTCTTACCTTTGCTCTATCAGACCAACCAAAGGACTGCACGGTCACATCTAACCGTTTCATTAGCATCCGCCGGCGGCACTCATATTCACAAGAAAGAGCATCATTGATTCTTTCCAGTTGTTCCTAAAGAATTCAGAAATAAAAATCATACACTTTACACTCTTTCTGGCAGAGTCCAGAAAAGAAATTTGAAAACTGTAGTCAATACTTCTTACTGATTCAAAATATATTGTACTTGGTGGCCACTTTCTGATCCCATGAGACTTTATGGTAAAATTTTTTACATAATAAAGAGTATCTGATAGAACATTTATGATATTCAGAAGACAGTAAATATATGAATTAAACTCTACATTGGGACAGTTTACCTCATCTTCAATCAAGCACGTTTAAGTAAAACATCTACTTGCTCAGTGGTCTGGACCAATAAGGAAAGAAAATACCCCAAATTTCTACCTTATTGACTTTGAGCTACTCTACTTTTCAAATCACAACTATGCTAACATATTGGGCGCTATACATACTCTTGGCCAGGTATTGTTAAAACTAATGAATTATCTGATTGAAGAAATGTTAGGACCTATTTCTCTAGGGTATCAATCCATTTTAATTCTCCAAAATAATAAACACACGCTACCCCCTGTAAAATTAGGTGTCCACTAATAAAATTAAGCCATATTCACTAATCTAATAAAGGGAGGGAATTTACCGCCTGTTCCAGATTTAAGTCAATTTTCAGCAGTGGTTTTCCCACATGATTTTTCTGGACTTTTGAGAGAATATCTTTCACCTAAAAGGAAATATAGAAGATTGTTTTAAATTAGGGATATACATTTTCACAATCTTATTCTTTCTTAAAATGTTTTGAATGCTAAAAAATAAATGAAATGTTAAAGTGAAATAATTGAAATTCACCTTCACAAACCAAGAAAGAATATCACCACAATGCAGAGTATCTTTTTTAAAGAAGCATTAGTTATATTAATTCAATATTCCAGAATTCCTTCTTTTCCAGAATAAGAAACAATATACACAGACAACTACAGAAGCAGCTACTAAAAGGTTTTACAATGAGACTCTGTATGGTCTTATGTGAAATAATTTTGGGAATTTCTCCGTGAAATGGCACACTATTATGCACACTCTTATACAGAGTACAATTCTAAGCATTCTGGTTTCACGGTTCAGAAGAAAACCTAGGTGAGCAAGCCCTCTAAATTCTAGTCACCACATACACATTTAGTTACTTTTGCAAAGCAACACTTTTATTTTAGTGAACAAAATATCAGACATTTGTTTTTGCTTTAGCAATACCAGCCATTCCAATAACAGTAATTTATCCTGAAGAAAATGGCTGAAAATGACAGCCTAAGTTGGGCTCACCCTCCGATCTGAAGTAACTTCCATTATCTAAAGAAACAATTTCAAAACCAAATGGCCTATTTACAGTGTCTTAGTTATAAGGTAACTAGAGAAAATAATCGAGATTTTGAGGAATATGAAGCTTATTTTACGTTAGGGGCACTTTTTAAGAAAAATAAAAACTGCGAACAGAAAATTAGCTTAGAAACATGGTGGTGAAGGCGAGTGACTGTAAATGGGTACAAGGTTTTTTTTGAGGGTGATGAAATGTTCTAAAATTCTATTTGGATAATGGTTGTACCTCTAAATACACTAAATATAATTTAAAAATACTAAAATTTATCAACTTTAGATGGGTGAATTTGATATGTAGAATATATCTTCAGAAAGCTATTTTTTTTAAATTAGCTTAGAAAGAACCTGTGCAAATGAGTGGCCCCAAAGCTTAAGCTTTACTAGCTTCACAGCAAATATGCCTGTACAATTCTTACATATTATAAAGAATTACTTTAAGAGAGTCAACTTCTGTAGATTTCCCAACTATTTAAGTACCTCCAACTTTGATCATTTCATATATTACTAAAAGCATGATTTGTAACTCCTCATTCAAGTAGGATTCTGAATGCATACTTATAGTTTCTTACACATAATCACATTCAGCTCCACTCCCAGGATTTCAACACTGGACAACAGTGTTTTAGTAAGTTTAAGAATGAAATCCAAATAGACAGAGAGGAGTTAAGAGCACAGACTCTGGAGGTTGCCTGTACTCCAACCTCAGGTCCACCACTACTACTCAGAAACATGCTTGTCCCATTTATTAAATCTTTCCTCATATGGCTATTGCAGAGAATAGTAGTAATACCTCACTATACGTGATGTGAGAACTAAATGAGTTATTATATATAAACATTTAGAACAGTAAATCCTGTATGTTTGTCATTAATATTACTATAATTACATTAGATTCACATTTGAACAGCTTCAAGTTAGAAAATAATAATTTTCTTCCCCACTGGTGACAAAGTGTATTCTGGACACATCACCCATACAATAAGGAAATTTTTGCTTTTGACAGGAACTGAATGGAGAAAAAAATCTTTTTAAGTAAGTATTTGGCCACAATGGCCAAGTAACAACTACCTTATAATTAACCTGCCAACATCTGAACACGGGCATTACTGCCCTACTTCAAGTAAAGAAACAAGAGGTTTGCAGATATTTTGAATACTAAATGAGAGCCATAAAAGGGAAAAGCCTCTTTGGGATCAACACGTAGAAGCACTGGAAGATTAGCAAGAGCCTAGAAATCTGTCAATGTGAAATTCTCCAAGACATTTTAGCCAATTCCAGATCATTCTTAATCCAGATGAAAAGAGAAAATAAGCATTGAAGAGTAACTTGTTAATTACAGAACAATGTTTTTGAGCAATTCACAGTGTTATTCTTTGGACTGCAGGTTTCACAAAAAGAAAAAAAATGTCTTTAAAATTGTATTTTCATCTTAATGATACCAAAATTCTCTATGTTCAATGAAGACAAATCTTTTTTCAGTTCATAAACTACCAAAGCAAAAGTATTTTATTCAAGGATTTAGCATAACACAACATGTCCAAAAACGGAGTTTTAATACCTATTCTTGACAGTGCGAATGTTCTTTTCCTTTAAAATAAATCCTGTATTAGCCCCCCGAGGACTCGTAGGAACTAGGCCGGAACCTGGTGTACAAGAGCAGCATTCTAATATATGGCTCAATGGGGAAGAACAGTAGTTTAATGACTGAAGAGAAAATTTCAGAAAGTTTAAGGTATACAGTCTGTGGTTGTTTTTAATACATCAGGGTACTCATCCATTCATTCTCTATACAACAAACATACTGAACACCTATCCACCAGAAACTGTGCTTGCTCACTGCCAAAGACAACCACATTACAATTCTATTAACAATTTTTTTTTAAATGTAGTTTGCCTTTCACTTTGGAGGATTACTCTACTTCTTTCATTATATTACAATACAACTTTATTTAGGACAGGGATCCTTTAACTTGCCAAGTGATTTCTAGCACGGAAAATTCTCGAAAGGCCTAAGGGCCCTCACTCACTAATTCCTGAATATTAGCTATAGGCAAATTAAGTCACATGCAATATTAATTCAAAATCCAAAATTTAGTTTATAGAAGATAAACTTCTCCTGAAATGGAATATAGCTTTAAAGGAAATATTTTCATTTTTAATATAACATTTACATGTTAGCATTTAATTCCATTTTTGGGAAATGAAAAATAAAACAAATACAATACCTTTGATTCCACTTGGTTTAGCATAAGCGGAATGTCAGAAGTTGCTGACTTGGGTACACCAAGAGTATCACAGATAGCTTGAACTTCCTGATAAATTTCACTGTTTTTATCTAATTGAGAATCTTTACGTTTCTTGTTCTGCAGTATCTGTAAAGCTTGAAGCTCTGTACTTAAAAATACTATAATAAAAAAAGGGAAAACATAATGTTAAAATATACAAGAACTACTTAAAAATCCCAGTTCTAGGTATACATCCCAAGGAACTGAAATCAGGAGCTCAAAGAGATTTACACTGCCAAGTCCTCTGCAGTACTGTTCACAATAGTCAAGAGAGGGAAACAAGTGCCCTTCAATAGATGAATAAAGAAAATGTGGTATACATATTATATGATTCTATATGGCATGCCCAGAATAGGCAAATCCATAGAAACAGAAAGTAAATTAGTTGTTTCCTAGAACATGGTAGTGGGTGGTAGGATTAGGGGCATGGGATAGGTTGGGGAGGCATGGGGTGTGACTTAATGGATATAGGATTTCCTTTTGAGATGTTGGACATGTTGGAAACTTAGATTGTGGTGATTCTTGCACAATTTTGTGGATACACTAAAAACCATTGAATTGTAGTTTAAATAGCTGAATTTTATGATATGTGAGCTATATTTCAACAAAGATATTTTTTAAAAGAAAAAAAAGAAAATGTAGTATATATATACACAATGGAATATTATTCAGCCTTAAAAAAAGGAAATCCAGCCACTTGTAACCACATGGATGAACCTGGAGGACACTATGCAGAGTGAAATAAGCCAAACACAGAAGGACAAATACTATGTGATACCACTTTTATGACGAACCTAACACAGTCCAACTCATAAAGCAGAGAGTAGAATGGAGGTTGCCAGGGGCTGGGGGAGGGGGAAAACGGGAAGTTATCAAACATAAATTTTTACAAAACTGGTAAGCTGTTTTAATAAGGTTTTAAAATCAGAAGGACCTTGGCATAGTACTCATAAGCAAAGTTTGATACATTTTGGTCAGTGATCGCAGGGTCTTGAGATCAAGCCCCAAATCAGGCTCCCCACTCAGCGGGGAGTCTGCTTCTCCCCCTCTTCCTCTCTCTCTGCCCCTCTTCCCGCATTTGCTTTCTCTGAAAATAAATAAATAAAATCTTTAAAAAATATTTGCTAAGGAGATCATTATGTTAAGTGTTCTTATCACGAAAACAAATAATAAAGAGGGCAGGAGGAAACTTTAGAGATCATGCCTACTGCTGAATTTAAAATCCAGTAGGAGAGACCCACCAGTAAATCAGTAATTGAAGAATGCAGAATGTATAAAATTGAAAATATTCTCTCTCATATGCACGGAGTGTTCAACTCAGGGGAGAATGTATAGCTTTAACGGATCTATAAGCTGATAGAGCAATCTGAATAACCACTGGCCTTCGGGACAGACCACCCCAGGCTGTTCACAAGTGCCTTTACCATCATTTCATTTAATCCTTTCAACAGCCATATATAAGAAAATTACTCAGAACTCTCACATGGTTACAGTTTTGTTTTAAATTAATTTTCACTATAGTAGTTAAAATACTAGATTTTGTTTTTGTTTGAAGTTATGCACACACACTACAAACACACTCCACAACATAGTAGTTTCAACTTCAGCTGAGAAGTACTATCTGAGAAAACTGTTTAAAAGTACAGACAAGGTAATACCTTGTATTATTGCACTTCACTTTACTACACTTCACAGACAATTGCATTTTTTACAAACTGGAAGGTCTATGGCAAGCCTGTGGCAAGCAAGTCTATCAGTGCCATTTTCCCAACATTTGCTCACTTCCTATCTCTGTGTCACATTTTAGTGATTCTTGAAGGGGATTAAAAGTGCTATTCTAGTGAACACACAAATCAGAAAGTGAAACAGCCTTACTGCTGATATGGAGAAAGTCTGAGCAGTCTGAATAGAACAAAGCAGCCACAACATTCCTTAAACCAATCTAATCCAGAGCAAGGCCCTAACTCTCTTCAATTCTATGAAGGCTGACAAAGGTGAGGAAACTGCAGAAGAAAAGTCTGAAGCTAGCAGAGGTTGGTTTGTGAGATTTAGGGAAAGAAGCTGTCTCCACAGCATCAAAGTACAAGGTGAAGCAACAAGTGTGATACAGAAGTTGCAGCAAGTTATCCGGAAGAGCCACAGCTAAGATAATTAATGAAGGTGGCAATGCTAAACAGCAGACTTTCAATGCAGAGAAACAGCCTACTATTGGAAGAAGATGCCATCTAGGACTTCTCACAGTTAGAGACAAACCAATGCCTAGCTTCAAAGCTTCAAAGGGCAGGCTGACCCTCTTGTAAGGTGTTAATGCAGTTGGGGACTAAGTTGAAGCCAATGCTCACTGACCACTGTAAAAATCCTGGGGCACTTAAGACCTTTGCTACACCACACCAACTCTGCATGTGCTCTATAAATGGAACAACGAAGCGTGGGTGACAGCACTTCTGTTCACGGCACGGTTCACTATTTGAAACCCACTGCTGAAACCCACTACTCAGAAAAAAAGATTCCTTGCAAAATAGGACTGCTCATTGACAATGCACCCAAGGGCTCTTGCGGAAATGTACAATGAGATTAATGTTGTTTTCGTGCCTGCTAACACAATATCCATTCTGTAGCCCATGGATCAAGGACTAATTTCGACTTTCAAGTCTTATTATTTAAGAAATATAATCCCTAAGGCTATCACTGCCATAGATGACTCTTCTGGTGGATCTGGGCAAAGTCAATTGAAAACCTTCTTGAGAGAATTCACCATTCTAGATGCCATTAAGAACATCCTTGATTCATGGGTAGATATCAAATTACCAACAGGAATTTGGAAGAAGCTGACTCCGATCCTCATGGATGCTTTTCAGGGGTCCAAGACTTCAGTGGAGGAAGTAACTGCAGATGTGGTGGGAGTAGTAAGAGAACGAGAACTGAAGATGTGACCGAACTGCTTCAATCTCAGGACAAAACTGAACAGATGAGGAGTTGGTTCTTAGGGATAAGAAAATGGTTTCCTGAGATGGAACCCACTCATGGCGAAATACTGTGAAGACTGTTGAAATGACAACAAAGGATTTATAATATTCCATAAACTTAATTGATAAAGCAGCAGGAGGGTTTGAGGATAAACTCCAGTTTTGAAAGAAGTTCTACTGTGGGTAAAATGCCATCAAATAGCAGCGAGTGCTACAGAGAAATCGTTTAGAGTCGACTGATGTGGCAAATTCACTGTTGCCTTATTTTAAAAAACCGCCACGGCCACCCAACCCTCAGCAACCACCACCTGGATCAGTCAGCGGCCATTAGCACAGAGGCAGGGCCCTGTAGCAGCAAAGATTACAACTTACTGAAAGCTCAATGATAGCTAGTATTTTTTAACAATAAGGCATTTTTTAATTAAGCTATGTACATTTTTTTACGTAATACTATTACTGCACACTTAGTAAACCACAGTATATTGTAAATATAACTTCTACGTGCACTGGAAAACCAAACATTCATTTGACTCGCTTCACTGTGATATTCACTTTATTGCAGTGGTCTGGAGATCAACCCGGAGTATCTCCGACATATGCCTATACCGGTGCCAGGGTCCCACCGTCACAGATTCTGAACCAGCAGATCTGAAGCTGGAGTTAAGCACCTGCAAGGTATTAGACCCAAGGTGATTCTCATAGGCAGGCAGGATTGAGAGCCAGTGACTTAAAGACTTTTCCACAAAGTCTACACGTGACAGTCAAAAGAGCTCACAAAAAGTTAAGATCAGTATGTATCAAACTGTGCTTATGAAGATTATGACAAGGTCCTTCTGATTTTAAAAATTAATTTAAACAGATCACCAGTTCTTCAAAAATTTGTATTGTGGACAGAACCTAAGCTGGTCTGCCTTTGTTTTGGGAAATGTGTTCTATGTAATACTACAAACAAGAGTTCAGTCTAATACTTAAAATGCTAATGCATGCCGATGGCCAACAACACAGTGAAAAGTCTTCTTCCCACCAAAGATCTTCAGATTCCCCCTGCCCAGAGGCAATCAATATTAACTTCTTGGGTATCTTTTTAGGCATATGTGTATGTATACAGAGAATACATATCTACCACTCACACACTTTTCTTTCATACAAACAAAAGCATACTGCACGTATTCTGTGTTATTTTTTAATTTACCAATACATCAGAAATCATTCCGTATCAGCACATTTGATCTATTTTCATCCTAATGGCTGTATAATGGTATCACTGCAAGGATAGACCATTTCTATTTAACTACTATGAATAATGCCATAATAAACATCCTTTTTACATATCTCTGTACGCTTAGGGAAATAGGTATATATTCCTAGTCATGGAATTTCCAAGTCAAAAGATAGAAGAATTTTAACTGTGATACTGAGAATTTGCCCTTCTAATAGGCTGTACCAGTTATTTATTCTCCCACATTTTCATGCCTATAGTATATGAGACTGCTTACTTCCCCTAAATACAATGACCTCTTTTTTTTTTGCTTTTACTCACCTGTTAAGTGAAAAATGGTACCCTGTCATTTTATTTTTATAACTCTTTAACTCTAAGAAATACTGTGCATCTTTTCATGTTTAGAAGTCATTTTTTAAAAACTTTTTTCTGTAGAGTGCCAGTTCATTTCTTTTGTAATTTACACATTTTTCCAGTGAGTTAACTTTTTCTTCTTGATTTATAAAAGCTCCTCGCATAGTAAGGACTTTGGCCCTTTTTACTTTATACATGTTGCAAACACATCCAAGAAAAATATGAAGAGGCTTATTATATCAGTATGTTTTAAAGACAGTCAAACTCAAGATAAAGATGGAAGAGATGGTGGTACGGCTGCGAACTGGTATAATATCTCTGGAGCAAAATATGGCAATATACACCGAATATTTACCTTTAAATATTTATAACTTTGTCTAAGTAAAAGTAACCAAAATTATGAACAAATTAAAAAAAGAATCTAAATACCCATTATATAAAAATGTTACGTACATAGCATAGAATGTTATGTAGCCAATTTAAACTATTTTTTAAAAAAAATTTTTAAGTGATGGGAAAATGCTCACATTAAATGAAAAGAAAAAAGAGAAGGAATTGTATCTACGACAGACTCCAATCTATTTAAATGTATGTGTATATAGGAAAAAGATGGAAAAGAAAATACACCAAGACATTATTAATGACTCTCTCTGGGGAGTGTGATTATCAATGATTTTTTTCTTTACAATTCTATTTTGTAACATTTCTATGATGAGTATATAATTTTTTAACATATAAAATTTACCATTCTATTTGTAAGCGTACAGTGGCATTAAGTACATTCATACTGTTGTGCAACCATCACCACCAACTCCAAGAACATTTTTATCTTCCCCAACAGATACTGTACCCATTTAACACTAATTCCCGGTTTTGCCTCACCTTCCAGGCATGCATTTTCATAATCAGAAAAAGCTATACCAATTTCTCTTACATCTCCTCTTTACTTTTACTTGTATCATAAGCCTGCATTGCTATTATTGCTCCGATTCTTAGCAGATAATGCAAACAGCAAAACACAATGGAGTTAACCATTCGCACTGACTGACAGAGCATGCAGGTTCCTCTAGGCCATTGCTTCTTAGCTTCCTTTCTGTCCCAACATATCTAAGGGTTACTGTGACCTACCATTATTAACAATGGTTCATTAAATCAGTGACTCATACTAAATGGGAGATGAGGAAACAGTGTAAGAAACGGGGGAGGGGAGCACATAATTTTCATCCCCCAAACACATACAAGGTAATTCGAATGTCAACATTACTATCAGTACCACTCAACATTTATGATTTCTGCACCAATGAAACAAACATTACTAACACTACAGCCTAGGAGGAATATATCACATGGATCTCTTTATAAACAGTACAACCTAAAATAATAGAAATCTTCAATAATAAGGATGCTAGAAAAATTCTTTCAAATGGCCATTGTCTGTAGAACTTTCAAAACAGCATGAAATTTAACTGAATTTTAAAAAATTTTAAAGGACCCCAATACAAATACACTTATTATTTATGGTAACTGTTTGGACGTAGGGTAATCAATACTCCAAACTTACCCTTGACAAAAACAGCCCACACTCACTAGAATTCAAATGTCACAGAACATAATTTTTTAAAAAATTGATATAATGCTAGCACCTACAGTAGTTTCTAGTACAATAATCGGTGATCAGTAAATATTTTTGAACCTACTGTCATTCAATGCCTATCACTAAAAACAAGATGTAATAATCAACTTAGCTGCCTAGTTTCAGAGAGTTTTAAGAATAAATAGGACTCTAAATGACCAACTTTAGTCATTTAGTCATAAATGCTGCGAAATTAATTACATGAAGGAAAAGTAACTAAGATAAGATATAAATCACAAACACGGGGCACTCTATATTGGCAAAATAAATCATAAGTATTAGAAATCTTAGCACCTTAGAACTTATACTACATTTATATAGGTATCTCTAAGTCAGCTTCGGATCTTAAGTCAAAGGTTAAAACCTTTTCAACATACAAAATTTCTAAAGCTTCACTAATGAAATTTCATAAATCTTGAAAATAACAAAAACCACAAACATATGAGTTTAAATGTTCAAAGAAAGATAACTTACATAGAAGCTTCAAACAGTCATCCTTCTTTTTTAAACGGTCTTTAATATCTCCCGACACGAGTACAGAATATGGACATGCCATTTCTTTTAAAAACCCACTTATCTCAAGCTGGAAGCTTTCTAGATCATCTCTCCCTTTAAAGAAGAAAAATCATAAAACACTTACTGAATATTTACCATATAATCTGAAACTATAAAATCTACCACTAGTTGATTTCAATTTTACATTCAATTATACATTTTCAATTTGACATTAAATCCTTACATGTGTGACCCCAATGCTTAGGTAAAGGTGATCAAACAACTTCTACATAAATAAAGTAACAGTTAAATTTAAGAACTTAAGTATCTAATCATGACATAAATATTTTTCTATTTCAATCCCTGACGAATATTTTCCAACGGACTTTCCACAAAAACAGACAAATTGGAAATACCTTATGTCGGTAACTGAAATATTAAAAGCATTACTATGGCTGTAATTATTAACTGGCTTCAGAGCAAATGATCTATTTCTATTGTATTTCTACAGATTCAGATAATAAATGCAATCATCTAATTAAGCCTCATTGCTTATCTTTCTTTCATAATCTTATTATGCAGGAATTTGTGCCACATGTTTTCAATTCAGCTAATTTTACTTTGCTTCAAGTGAATTCTACTGGATGTGGCAAGAAAAGCAAACAACTGAGAAGTAAGGACAGCTTCAGAAGGGAAGGCTATACTGTACCCTATCAAATGCTCAATCATAAAAAATTTTTTCAGTTTAGTTCTCTATCTGAAATTCTACCAATTAAAGACCCACAAGGACTCCAGTTACCAAGACAGTAATGAATTAAATAAACATTTCTGAGGTAGCACAGGAAAGTTTTTTATGGTATTCCTATGTGAATCCATGTCCTGAGTTACAGGCTTGCTAATACAACTTTAATTACTTTAAAAAAACAAAAATAAAACCTTAATTTAAAATAAGCAGTATTCAAAAACTAAACTGCTTAATCAAATTCAGACTCTACTTTTTCTAAAGAATAATATTAAGGTTAAGACTGTAAACAGTCACTGTTTATAATCTTATATAAATTTAAGAACCAATTTTGAATTAATATAAAATTTAATCTAAAGATATTTAATATCACATACTGTAGTTCTTCATAACAGTAATGATTTTTCTTCATAGACACATTGTAGGCAAAACTATAAATCATAAGCTATCATTTCACTTTACTATTACACAAAAGTAAAAAAAACACAATGGCAATACCAGCTGAAGTGATACTTTCTTCCAAGTTGCACAATGATTTTATCTGAGAGCCTAACCAAACACAGAGCTCTGAAAATTCAGGTGAAGACAGTCCACCCTCTGCTGCCTTGGTAAGGGCTTGCTCTTCTAACAGTGGTCCCTTATACCTAGAAAGGAAGACATAAAAGGTTTACAAAAAACAAACAACTGATAGTACTCTATATTAAGGCCTGCTGACTATTTTTGCAAATAAAGTTTTAGTGTAACACAGCCAATAAATATATCCATTCACAGACTGTCTCTGGCTGCTTTCACACTGCAATTGCAGAGTTGATAATATGGTCAGCAAAGCCTATCATTTTTATTATTGTGTCTGTTATAGACAAAGTTTGCCAATTTCTGCCCTATATAATTGACATCTGGCTTTTTTCCTTTATCATTCCTTAGTAAAATTATCAACCAATTTTAAGATAAATATTACAACACGAAGTCAAATAGAGCAGAGTCTAATAACCATATACTAGTAACAAAAATAAGAAAAAAGAACAGATGCAAATTTTAAATTAAAAAATTAAAGCTGAGGGACGCCTGGGTGGCTCAGTCAGTTAAGCATCTGTCTTCGGCTCAGGTCGTAATCCCAGGGTCCTGGAATCGAGTTCCATATCGCACTCCTTGCTCAGCAGGGAGTCTGCTTCTCCCTCCGCCTGCTGCTCCCCCTGCTTGTGCGTGCTCTCTGACAAATAAATAAATAAAATCTTAAAAAAAAATTCCTTTCCATGTGATGAAACTACCTACTCAATATACTGATAAACATTTGTTTCATTTTGCTTTCAACTTTTAGCAATTTGTTTTGATTTTTTAATTTTGCTTTATAATTATGTAAAACATTAACATTGTTTCAAAGTATAATTTAAAAACAAGGTACATTCAAACAAATTTAGCTTGCAATCTTAATCTTGTTCCCTCTACTCTGTTGCCACCCGCCCCCACGGGTAACCATGTTTATTAGTTTGGGGTTGGCATTCATGTTTTTAAATATAAACATACATATACTTCTTTTTTTAGATAGTCTACTATACACTGTTCTTTCTATTCCTTGCTTTCAACAATACACATTCACATTACACACATACATTTACATATACAGCAGACCCTTGAACAACACAGGGGTTAGGGGTGTCAATCCCCACGTAGTCGCCAATCTGCATATAACTCTTGACTCCTGAAAAACTTACCTACTAATATCCTACTGCTGCCTGGAAGCTTTACCGATTATATAAATAGCCAATTAACACATACTTTGTATATGTACTATAGACTGTATTCTTAACGATAAACTAAAGAAAATCATAAAAGAGTTTTACAGTACTGTACATGTTTACTGAAAAAAGTCCACATACAAATGGACCCACATGGTTGAAACCCACGTTGTTCAAGGGTCAGCTGTACTGGAGATCAGCAGAGACACTACTCAATTATTTTATAGGTGTACAGTACTCCACTGTCTGGAGTATTATGCCCCTAGTGAAGGATATTTGGGTTATTTGCAGTGTTTTGCTCTTATAAAAAAAAATCTGGCAAATTTTTGCCAGCTTGTACCTGAGATAGATTTCTAGAGGTGGGACTGTTGGGTCAAAGAGTAAATGGATATGTAACTTTGCTAGATACTATTAAATACTCCTCTACAGGGGTTGTACCATCAAGATGTAAGAGTACCCATTCCCCCATAACTGACCAAAGTCGTCAAACATTTAGACTTTTGACCATCTCGTATCTCAGTATAGTTTTAATTTACATTTCTCTTAAGAGCAAAGCTGTACTTCTTTTCATATGTTTAAAGACCACTTGCACTCCTTTTTCTCTGAATTCTCTTGTCATAGCTCATGAAAGGGGAGTATTTTCAAATCCTCATTTCGCAGGTAAATTAAGGCTTAATGAGGTTAAGATACCTGCCCTAAGTAGCAGGCTAGGCACAGTAAAAAAGGCATGCACAGATAGATACAGATATAGCTAGAGATACTGATAATTATATTAATTCACTTAGTCTTCACAGCAATGCTCTGAAGTCGGCATGATCTTAATTCTGCAGGATCAGAAGACAGTAACTAGGTGATGACACTAGGATTTAAATCCAGAGTTGAACCCACACACTCCATACGAACTCCAATTTCTGTCTATGCTAATAAGGCAAGTTAAGCAAATAACCTGGCCAGATGACACAGCCAGGTAAAGGGAAAGCTGGGACTAGACTACTGTCTCTGCTCCTACGGGCAAGACTGATTCTTCTATATGTTACCTTTCCTCCATATCTTACAGTGCCTCTTACTGAGATTTAATAGTAAATATCGGTCTTTCCGCTGACTTGCTTTCATCTCTACAGTAAAGAAATAATCATAAACTCTTGAATAAATTTAATTAATTCATGTCATTGGTGATAAGTTATTTTTAACTGAAATGCCAATTATATAATTCAATAAAATTTTTCAAATCACCAAAAATACTGAATTTAGAAGGGAAAAAACCCCCACAAACCTTAATGCCTCAGCTAATCACATCAGGTAAAAATAAAAAGAAGAAAAAATGCATTTAACAAAATTGAACATCTAATAACAACCACAATTATAATGGCAACTAACACCAGAAACTGCTCTTACACTAGGCCAGTGCTGGGTGCTTTATGT
Source organism: Ursus maritimus (assembly GCF_017311325.1). Classification (NCBI taxonomy): domain Eukaryota; kingdom Metazoa; phylum Chordata; class Mammalia; order Carnivora; family Ursidae; genus Ursus; species Ursus maritimus. Next base: position 5,282,542 of record NW_024426119.1, on the reverse strand, counting down.
ATATTACCTCACTTAATTGCCACAATATCCTATAAGATAGGGATTATTATTATGTTCTTAGTTCATCCTAGGTATTTATATTTAATTAGGAAAGCGCTACTCTTATTCCAAACACTGGGGACACCTCCCCTAGGCCTGGACTGCCCCAGGGCCATCTATATAAGAACCACAGCTGCTGGTCTGACACCGCTTCAAGCTCTCAGTGATCCAAATCTTCAATCCACTAGGGCTATTGGCAAACCCCCCCCCAAAGACACAGCTGGTACCTAATTTATCTTCTCTTTTCCATCAGCCAACATACAAAATGACACCCTTTCCTTCCCCCTGTCATTTATACACCCTACCGGCTTGCCTCTGATCCAGCTCTCCACTTCCTGACCCAAGCTCTTCTGCTATGTTTCATCTATAAACAACAACTTTCCTAGACTGATAATCAGAAAGATCACCCCTACCACCTCTAGCTTTTGTGATTTTACTCTCCGAAGTTCTTCAACGGCAGATGGTAGGGTTTTTTGCCCTCCTTGCTTCCCAAAACAGCATCCTCATCACTGCTCCCCCACCATCTTATAAATACCTCCTTTTCTCTTTAGCTCAGGCCAGTCAAATTTGCCATTCTCCCTCCTGTGGTTTCACCTATTAATTCATTGGACACTCCCCAAAATTCCCTGTGCTCAGTTTTCCTCTCCATTCCTATTTCTGCCATTTGCCTGTATACATACCCTATGCAATACCCTGAGCTCTCAATTCCTGAAATTCCTCTTTTTCAGACCTTTGCCACGACATGTCAGTGAGGCACCCCTTAGATCTCGCCATGACTGGGAACTACTCTACCTCTGAAATCACTAAATCAAACATGTCACTCCCCGACCACAACCTACTACCTATCCTTTCAGCTTGCTCTTTTGACCACTCACCTATCCTTGGATCTCATCTCTACCTCCGTTCCATTGGTCACTCCATATTCTCTCTCCCTGCTGTCTTCATTTTCTTTCCTTTCCAATTTAGATTCCAAGGTGTATCATTTCATTTTGGTGCTCAATAAACACTTACTGAAGAAATGAATCCTTCATACCATCATCCCCTTCAGCTCTAATATCCAATCACTAAGTTCGACAGTGTGCAATTTTTTCCATATCCACTTCCACTGAGTAGTCATCGATTCTTGCCCTGACTACTAAATTCTCCAAACCATTTCCATCTTACCAAAGTAACTTTTCAAACTAAACATCTGATCTCTCCCTTTTTTATTTAAAATCCTTTAATCATGCCCCACTGCTGTTATGACAAAGAACAAAATCCACAAGGCAGCCTAAAAGGTGCTGCATGCCTTGGTCCTCCCCTAACTCTTCCATCAAATCTTCCACAGTCTTGGCCATGCTCTCTGCTCACCAGCCACATGGGCCTCCTTCCAGTTATTCTCATACAGCAAGGTCCTTTCCACTTTAAGAGCTTCCATATTTTGTTCTCACTTTAAGGACACCCTCATCCTTCTTTCCTATCAACCTCACCTTGTTTACTCTTGTCCACCTCCTGCTGTCCTATCCTCACAGAGGTCCTCCTGTCATGTCATGTCACCCTACTCTTTTCCTTTAAAGAGCTTATTACGATTTATGATGTTTGTGTGATCACGTCTGTTTCTCCACTGGACTGTAAGCTTCACAGGTACAGGGATCAATTCTATTTTGCTCAGCAACGACTTCTCAGAACAGTGTTCACATACAGTTGTGCTCAATAAATAACTGAAATAAACTTCCTTCCATAATGCTGATTCTCAACTAGGCTGTGAAGCTCTTTAAAAATATGTATGGGGGGCACCTGGGGGGCATAGCGGTTGAGCGTCTGCCTTCGGCTCAGGGCGTGATCCCGGCGTTATGGGATCGAGCCCCACATCAGGCTCCTCCGCTATGAGCCTGCTTCTTCCTCTCCCACTCCCCCTGCTTGTGTTCCCTCTCTCGCTGGCTGTCTCTATCTCTGTCGAATAAATAAATAAAATCTTTAAAAAAAAATATGTATGCCACACTGCACCCTTGAAGATCATGATCCAGTCGATACGGTACAGAACAGACTGGAACACTTTATTTCACAAGCTCCATACATGACTCTGATGCAAAACCAGGGCTGAGATCCACTCTACAAAATCATACGATGGTCAGAACTAAAAAAAGACTTCTGAAATCATGTGCTCCAGCCTCCTCTTTTCAGATGAGGAAACAAAGTTATTCCCACCGTTTCATGTATATCACTGAACTCTTCTTTCACATAGATTTTCCTTTTTATTTCCTCCCTTTAATTTCCAATTTTACCTGACAATCTAAAGTACTTTCACTAATATCCTAAATGTTTCATTTGCAACAGAAAATGCATTACTCACAATGTTAGAACAGTGTTCAATTACAACCACATATTTTAAGTAAATACTACTTTCCACATTTCATTATCATTGTAAGAAAAATCAAACTTCAAAATTTTGTCCTCAGTTACTCCAGGAAAAATTGATTCTGAAGATATCAACTGTTTTACTTTCCATATTGGATCATCTGAAACTAATTTTCCTTGGTAAAAAAGCAAGATTATAGCAAAGTTCATTTTTCAAAACACCTATAATAGAAACAAATTCGGGGCACCTGAGTGGCACAGTTGGTTAAGCATCTAACTCCTGGTTTCGGCTAACGTGGTGACCTCAGGGTCATGAGATTGAGCCCCTCAGGAGGGTTTGTGCTCAGGGCACTGTCTGCTTAAGTTTCTCTCTCCCTCTCCCTCTGCTTCTCCACCACCACCCCCTCTAAAATAAATAAATAAATAAATAAATAAATAAATAAATAAATCTTTTTTTTGGGGGGGGACAAATTCAAGTAATGAAGGAAGAGAAAAAAGCACTGACTTTCTCTTTTTCATAAACTATTTACTGAATCATATTATTTTTACCTGGAGAACCTGGGATCTCAAACTATTTGGTATCTACCCACTTCTAAGTATTTTAACTTCTTGTTTTGCTTACCTCCTTAACCAAGTTAAGTGGTAATTTCCAAGAGATTTCACAGAATAAAAATGTCCCTTAAATAATCACTGGCTCAGTTATTTCATTTGACAAACCTTTATCCTGGATCTATTTACTAAATGCAAGGCTCTGTAACATCGCAAAGTAGGTATTACTGGGGTCCAAAAGAAGCAGCTGATAGAAGAGCCAAACGCAGCTGTAGAAAAAAATAAAGTGGGGTGGGGGTTTCAAGTTTCACAATAGAACTGCAAAGGCACAGCCTATCCCATTCAAGAAACTCCAGCATGTGGCAAGGCAAACAATTGTGCTGATGGCTCCAATCTCTTTAAGTAACGTGTATTTTTTCATCCTAAACTATCTGGCCCTACGTCTATCTCTATGCACGCTCTTCTTTGAACTTCTCTTCATTCACCCATTCATTCAACCGTTATTTATTCTGCCAGACCCCACTGTAGGATGTTGCTGGGGACAAGTCAGGTAAGGCACCTTATTTCCTGGAGTTGCGGGGTAGGGGGGCAGTGCAAGAGAGGATAAATAAATACAGGACAAGACAGTTTGGGATGACAACAGCTGTGAGTAAAAACAGGCTGGGGCTGAGGGAGACTACTTTGCATGAACTGATATCCGGGCTTCGAAGTATTAACATCATTCCAGGAGTTCTCACAGCGCTTAGCATTCTGCGTTGTAAATGCCGGTAGACTCTTTGTAGCCCCCAACGACTATGTGAGCTACTAGCGATCTGAAAACTATTTTCTTCCTCTGCCTAGCACATAAATATACATTAATTAATGCACAGCACCACGGTAATGTGGTTAAGGAACAGATAAAACGGTTGAAATGAATGGACCCACACTTAACTTGGACACTTCGTCCAGTTAAGGAAGAAATTCGCTCCCGAGCGAATTTAAGCCACAGGTTGTACATGGCAGGTGACAACAGTCCCCAGCCACAGTCGGGGTGCCAGCATCCCCCAACCCCGGGCGCGACAACTACGTCAACAAAAACAGCACCCGCGGGGCAGGGACACACTCCCCCGAAGCGCTGGTGCCAGCCCGGCTGCTTCGCGCCAACGCCGCGGCTCTCGGCTACGGAGTTTCGAGGCCAGGAGTTTGGAAAAGGGGGCCACGCGCCCCAGCTCTCCGGCCCTGCTCCACCCCCCAAACGGATTTCTCTCCCGCCTCCCTCTTAACTCCGTCGGCGCCGGCGGGAGCGCGGCGGGGAAGGAGGCCTCCACCGAGATGCCGGAGCCCCGCGAAGACCCACGGAGAGGAGACCGCGGCAGCCAAGCGGAGAAGGAGCTTACGTTTTCAGGGGAAGGGCGTCCCCGGGAATACTCACCCCAACGCCTCCAGGGTGTCCAGCACGTCCCCCTCCATCGTAGGTTCGGGACCCGACTCCGGCCCTCTCATGGTCCTTCGGCCCAAAGCTGTTCAGCGCTCTAAGAAGCCCGCCGGAAACCTGCGTCACGGCGCCAAGGTTCCGGGCGGAGTCTCAGCCGGGACTGCCTAGGAGCGCCTCTGACCGGGGGCGTAACCGTTCCGGCCCGAGGCAATCGCCTCGCAGGAACGAAAACCGCTTTAGATACCAATGCGAGGTTGTTAAGACAACAGTAAATTATAGTAATAAAAAGGTTTCTTTGTGCTGGGTCTTGTCTGTGTGTTGAAATCAATCTTAGTAAACACCGTGATTCTACCCAAGTTGTTCTCAACCTATCAGGCTCGGGACCTCCCTTTTAAAAACAGAAGTCCTGAAATGAAACCATCATCTTGGGCTAAAATTGGTACATAATACTATATATCTACACAATTGCATGGCAGTGCTCCAACTTAAATAAAGGGGAAGTAATGGATGACAATATTGTTACTGTGAAACGTAGATCAACGAAGTGATAGATCGGGTGCTTGCACCTATGTGTGGAATCCTCTTAAACACACATACAGACTTTGTATTGCTGACGAAGTGTAGGGGAGTTGTATAAGAAACAAAAATACCACAGGCAGAGTAGGGTAGTTGATGTGATTTTCCAAAGTTGTGACTAACTCTCCATAAAGTTCCAAACAAAACAATATTCCTCTGTGTACTACTCGTGGAGAATTCAGACTTTATCTAAACCATGCAAAAAATATTTTAGGGTTCATATGTAAAAGAGTCAGTTTTAGCACTGGGCACCTGGGTGGCGCAGCCAGTTAAGGGTGGGACTCTTGATTTGGGCTCAGGTCAGGATCTCAGGGTCTTGAGATCCAGACCCGTGTAGGGCTCTGCCTTGGGCGTGGAGCCCGCTTAAGATTCTCTGTCTCTCTGCCCCTTCCCCCCCCCCTCAAAACAAATCAAAACAAAACAAAAACCAGCTACATCACCTACATGAATATCCAGTGAGACTACGGAAAGCTGTGCAGAAACACAACTATTGGCCCTTGTAAGGGGCTGTACCCTCCCTTGCAGAATATAGCATCCCTTGCCCCAGTTCAGTAACAGTAATGCCCGCACCTATTATTGCTACATATAAAAAGCTTACCCATAAAATTATAAAACTCTGAGGGATGCTTACCCATAAATTTGAATCCATTCTATAATGACTGCTCTACCATATATCCCAGGCTTAAATATAAAATTATTTGCAGTTTAATGTATCTGAATTCATCTCTAAACCAAAGAGAGAGAATGTATGTTGAGTGGTTACTGCCTCCTTCAAACAGTTGCAGAATCATAGGAAGTACTATTCTTAGTAATCTTGGCAAAAAAAAGTCTTTACAAACATCAAATAGAAATGAGGTAACTGGGGGCGCCTGGGTGGCACAGCGGTTAAGCGTCTGCCTTCGGCTCAGGGCGTGATCCCGGCGTTACGGGATCGAGCCCCACATCAGGCTTCTCTGCTATGAGCCTGCTTCTTCCTCTCCCACTCCCCTTGCTTGTGTTCCCTCTCTCGCTGGCTGTCTCTATCTCTGTCGAATAAACAAATAAAATCTTAAAAAAAAAAAAAAAAGAAATGAGGTAACTGTTCTTCATTAATGTTGATCTTGAGTGTTCTGCGATTTTTTCTTAAAACAGCAAAACTGAGGCACAGAAAAAAAGATAAAAATACAAGAAAAAAAAGCATGACAGATATGTGGGAAAGATAAAAGGGCAGATGCTAGAAGAGATTCTAGACTCAATCTAAGAAGAAAAGAGATCACATTAAATGTAAATATTAGAAATGAAAAAAAGACTGAAAATTAATTATCTAAGTGTGAATCTCGAGAAGCTGAAAAACAAAGCAAATTAAATACCAGAAAACAAACAGGTAGAAATAACAAAGAGACATCTGTAGCAGACAGAATTGAAATGGGAAAAAAGAGAGAAAATTAAATCAAATTTGCATCTTTTTTTGCAAAAACTAATATCAACAAACCTTTAGTCAAGTTAATAAAGAAAATAAAAGATGACGACACAAATAATCAATATTCAAAATGAAAAAGGGGACATCGTTACTGTTCATGAGACATTAGACAGTTAATAAGAGGATGTTAGGAACAACTTTATGCAATAAATTTGAAAATTTACATGAAACTGACACATTTCCTTGAGAGACAATTTAACAGAAATAATATAAGTAAAAACTTAAATATGAATGATTTCCTATCTATTAAAGAAATCAAGTTACTAATTAAAGTTCACCCATGAAGAATACTTCAAGCCTGGATTGCTTTCCTGATGAATATCTCCAAACATTTAAGAAAGAAAGAACACCTATCTTATACAAGCTTTTCCAGAGACTAGAAGAACATAGAGCATTTTGCAATGTTTCTTATCAGGACAAAATTACCTTAACACAGACATAATAAGGACATTACTAAAAAGAAAATCGGGAGTCGACTGCGTGGCTCAGTCGTTTAAGCGACAAACTCTTGATTTCGGCTCAGGTCGTGATCTCAGGGTCGTGAGATGGAGCCCCACATCAGATTCGGTGTCTCTCCCCTCCCCTCTGCCCCTCCCCCAACTCCATGCACTCACTTGTGCGTGTGTGCTCTCTCCCTCTCTCAAGTAAATAAATCTGAAAGAGAGAGAGGGAAAGAAAGAAAGGAAAGAAAGGAAAGAGGGAGAGAGGGAGGGAAGAAGGGAGGGAGAGAGAAAGAAAGAGAGAAAGAGAAACAGAAAGAGAAAGAAGGAGAGAGAGAGAAAGAAAGAAAGGAGAGAGAGAGAGAGAGAGAGAGAGAGAAAGAAAGAAAGAAAGAAAGAAAGAAAGAAAGAAAGAAAGAAAGAAAGAAAGAAAAAGAAAGAAGGAAAATCTGTAGACCAATTGCTCTTCCTAACAGAGAGCTGCACTTAGTCATTCAGGTAGGCTCAAGTCATTATCATAGCTTAGATCTTTACAATACGTGTGCCGGGCCAGTGGGATAACCAAATCTTGACCTGTACCTCATGCTACACACAAAAACTAATTCCAGATGGACTGTAGGTATAAATTAAAAGATGACACAAAGTTTCTAGAAAATAACATAAAATACCTTCACGTACCTGTGATAGGCAAAGATTTCTCAAGCCTATTGATTAAAGCTTTTGTGTCTGTCTTGGGAAATTTTTGCCTAATTCTACAGGATGTGAATATACTCTACATTACATGGTCCACTTGGTCTTTATTAAGTTCGAAAAAATACCCCATTACAAAATTGAGAAGATAAGCTACACAAGTGAGGGAAGATATCTGCAATACATACATTTGGTGGGCTTTGATATTCAGATTCTGTAAAGAAATTCTTCAAATCACTTAAAAAGTCAGACAACTCAAAGGGACAAGTGGTCAAAAGACGTGAAAAGGTACTTCACAAAAGAGTGTGCAAATGATCGGTAACTATATGCAATAGTGCCCAGCCTCACTGTCGGTAAATAACACAGATTAAAACAATACTGTCTGCATCCGTAGAGATCTCTATGGACAATCTCTGAGTACACAGAAAATGGTTAGAATTAGACACACACCCACACTGATGATATCTAGTGTCAGCAAGAATGTAAAAACTAGAACTCTCATACAATGGGGATGTAAACTTGGGGGGGTCAGTGAATTAAACGGTATTTGTTAAAGCTAAATCTATACAATCCTCGTGGCCCAGCACCAACAGCCACGTACATGAATGCTCAGAACACTACTATTCATAGCAGCCAAAGACTGGAAACAATCCAGAGGGGTCCCGAAAGGGTTGCCAACAAGGGCCCCCAGGGTTGGCTTTTTATAGAAAGCTAACCAGGGTTGCATGTGCTCCTTCTTTTCACTACATCTGTATCTTTGGGGTAAATGCCTAACAGTGCAATTGCTGGGTCATAGGGTAGCTCTGTTTTTAACATCTTTTAAAATGGGTAAAAGATGAAATACTCCTCAGCCATCGAAAGAAAAAAAGAAAGAGAGAGAGAGAGCGCGCGAAAGAAAGAAAGGAGAAAGAAAAGAAAAAGCAAGAAAGCAAGGAAAGCAAGAAAGAAAGAGAAAAGAAAAAAGAAAAAAAATTTTGCCATTTGCAACAACGTGGATGGTACTAGAGGGTATTATGTTAAGCAAAATAAGTCAATCAGAGAAAGACAATTATCATATGATCTCACTGATATGTGGAATTTAAGAAACAAGACAGAATCATAGGGGAATAGAAGAAAAAAATGAAACAAAACGAAACCAGAGAGGGAGACAAACCATAAGAGACTCTTAATCTCAGGAAACAAACTGAGGGTTCCTGGAGGAGAAGGGGGTGGGGAGATGGTGTGGCTGGGTGATGGACATTGGGGTGGGTATGTGTTGTGGTGAGCACTGTGTGTTGTGTAAGACCAATGTGTCACAGACCTGTACCCCTGAAACAAATAACACACTATATGTTAATAATAAAAAGAAAGAACTATAAAGGAAAATTTCAGTAAAAGTTCATTTGACAACCAAAAAAAAAAAAAAAGTATTAGGCCCCAAATTATGATCACATCCCTTAGATAAGATCCCCAATTACCAATTTTGTCAAATAGATCAGTGGCTATCTTGATCTTATTTAATTGATCACAAATGTCCCCTATTAATTGGGCCACCTGGCAGGAGATAACTGTAATGTTAAAACACATATGAAGAAATTTTTCACACCCCAAATGGTGTAGCAATTGTAGACAGTCAATAGTGGTTCTCATCCTTCTCTGAATTTATTTAACTCTTGGCTGAGTGCATTTATGCCTGGGAAATATCATTTAGAGGCCTGCTGAACAAGCATACTGTCTCACTTATTTTATATTGCAGTCCTAACGTAAGTCCCGGAAGTCCCACAGCGAGCTTTGAGGCTCTTTTAACCAGGAGGGCTGTTGTATGCTTGGTTAAAGCATTTGTTTGCAATTTACGTCAGTAGACATGGCTTCTAGAATCAAAGGCTATGAGGGATGAAACCATCAAGAAGCCCTTTTTGTTTGAGGTCCAGTCTTAACAATATCCTAATTACAAGGAATCACTGGCAAATGGGAGGAGACTTGTCTCAGGAGATAAGGGTATCCCAAAGTGCATCATCCAATCTAATTATAAAGAAAGCGGGGCCATCCATTATCTCCATGGGTTACGCTCTGGCTTTTAAAGAGCGATTTCATCATCCCAGCCGCATAGAATTGGTCAAGGTGATAGCTAAGTTATGTAATTGTTGGGAAATCTATGCCATTTCCCAGTTGTTCAAGTAATCATATGCCCATGGGGTCCTGTCATCCCCACAGAATGATAAGCAAGGAGATTGTCTGTACATGAGCTATTGTGGTAATTTTTCTGAAGTTTACCTCAAGTTGTCTAGCTTAGGTAAACAACATTCAAAGACAATCAGAACTAAAATTTAGCATCCACAAAGTATGGTATTGAAACATTTTCTCTATAATAACCCTCATTTCCAGAGACAGCCAAATAAGACTACGGTGTTTGAAAAACAAGTCCAGTTTTAACAAACGGCATAATTATTTGCATAAGCTCAGCAAGAACGATTGATCACATAGCTCTTTTAGAAACTGCTTTGCTGGAACTTCTTATAAGGAATCTCCAGGTCGAACTTTTAGTAGCTTCTCCAGGCCAGAAGCCAAGCCAAGTAGTTGTCATCAGACATGCCTGCAAACCTGTAGATTGGGTGGATTCCTCTTCCCGAGGTCCCCAGTACATCCTGAGGTTCCTGCACCTGCCAGGAAGTGACATTCTTTACTCACCTGGTGAGGCTGCTGGGAACTCTGTAAGCCAGGTATCAGGCCAACAGTTCCAAGGGGCTTTATGGCTCCAGGTTTCATAAAGTCAACCTTAGTTCCTGAAAGCTGTTTGGTCATATCTGAGTCTACGCATGTCTCTCAAATATGACATTCCAGTCAAAGCCTTGGTAAAATAACCAATGTTTCCGATGATGTCCTGTTACAAGGAGAACAGATTCTTATTGAACTTATGCAAATTACTATGATTCCCATGGAAGAAAGCTTACTGAGACCTTTTGAATTTTAGAGGGTTTAGGGAGAGAAAAAAGTTAAATGCTTTAATTTGTTTACAAATGAATATTTTATCATACTTTTGTAAGTCATAGATATCTTAAGAGAAAGTTTCCTTAATCTGGGAGAGCAAACATTAGAGAATCAGTGTTTCAACCAAGAGTTACAAAAAACTATAATCTTTTTTTTTTCCCAGTTCACTTAGTCCCATGTTACTCTTCTTGTTTAAAATGCAACTTGAGGGGCGCCTGGGTGGCTCAGTCGTTAAGCGTCTGCCTTCGGCTCAGGGCGTGATCCCAGCGTTCTGGGATCGAGTCCCACATCAGGCTCCTCCGCTAAGAGCCTGCTTCTTCCTCTCCTACTCCCCCTGCTGTGTTCCCTCTCTCACTGGCTGTCTCTGTCAAATAAATAAATAAAATCTTTAAAAAATATATTTAAAAAAAATAAATAAAATGCCACTTGATTTCGTTTTGAAAGTTTTTACCCATCTCAGTTTTGATCTTACAGATATTGAATAACTGCATTTGTCCTAAAAGTCCTTTTTATGAACCTCCTTGAAGATGAAACTCGTTTTGCAAGAGAATAAGAACAATGATCAATGACAAAAACTCAGAGATGGACATTATTAATGATAGGTGAGTTCATTATGATGCAATTGACAAGGAAACTCAGTTGTTTCTGTGTCATGTAACACTTCAGTGGCCAGAACAGCAGTGGTGATGACCTACCAGGACGTAACACACCAAACCAACCAACCTAATTAGTCAACGGGCCTTTGTTCACAATTTAAATCTTGGGTAAGTTTGTTAAGACATTAGAAAGTTTTATTAAAGCACGTGCCGAAATAGGATTAGGGATTGTCAAAGACCTGATAAAGGCAAAACATAGAAACTTTTTTTTCTGGGCAGGCGAAAAGAAAACAGCTGTTGACATTTTATCAAGAGCACCAACAATTCAAGAAAACGCCGTCTTTTTAACAGAGAAATAGCAGACTTTCGATCTTAAACCAATGTTCTTGTAAAATCCCTTGATTTTAATGTTAATCCGTCCTGACCACACCTAAAATCCCTTTCCAAAGATTTGCCTCCACAAACCTTCTACAACTTTCTTTTGCATTCAGATTTTGTCCCAAGTCATTTCTCTGCAACCAACCAGTCTCATTTAGGACAAAATTGCTTTCTTTTACCTTCAACAAAAACGTATTCCCATTCCCTTTATCTTTCTTACACATCTCCTACTTTTCTACATACAGAGTTGCCGAATTTTGCGCTTTTAGAAATCTTCGTCTCCGGTGAAGACTAAGTAATAACCGATTGTGAACCGTCACACCGGAACTCCTTACATGGCAAATTTATGAACTGGTTAAGCACAAAGCATGCTTACCCGCAGATTTAAATACCCTTAGTTTCTTTGCCATAAGTAGTCAAAAGCACAAGCCTACGTCCAGTAATCATGATTTAGTACCTTATGCTATTTGGAAAAGACCTAGATGTCCAATGCATTTAATCCTGAAGACTCTGAAAACTATTTTAACAATGTCATATGAAAACTTTGATTGGACAGACAACCATCATTTTAGCCATCTTTTTGCTAACAAATTGCAACAGAGATAATACAAGCTTATTCGATCTGCAGCAAACCTTGGCAAAATAAAAGTTTCACATTTAATGCTGATAACTTTAAAGCCATGTCCATCTTAAACAGACAACAAACTTAATTTAAATACCAACTTATGTTCCACCTGGGTCCACTTTTTAAAAAGTCAGTTTGTTCCCCATTATCAATTTTTACCTGAGACCCTGGAGGGGAAATCTGAAGTGAGCAGTGTACTTGGCCCCAGCCAAGGTACAGAACAGCAGGGGGTGGGGCAGACAGAAGAGGCAGAGTGCTGCCAGAAGACAGAGAAAAAGGGTTCCCAGTTCTAAAGCTCAGACACTTGGACAGACGAGTAGACACCATGCTTTTCCACCAACAAGCGGGATTAGGCAGTCCATGTCAGGCTGGAGAAGGCAGGGAACTTCCCCGAAACAAAGGGAGTTTTGGCAGCTGCTTGGGAATATTCCTTGAAGTCCCTGTCCTGAGGTGGACTAACCACAGTTGGCTCCAATTATAGCCATTAGCCCAGGAAATGAGTGAGGGAGAAGCCCCCACATCTATTAGGAGGAACAGTGAGAGAGTCAGCATCCCCATTGCTTGGGATGGCCTGTGCTTCCTCCAGCAACCTGGGTTTATTTGGAGGAGGCCTATTTAGACAATTATCCAATATGTCAGGAGGGAATTTACTAGCCAACGTGTTTGGGTAAACGCATTCTGCAAGAGGCCTTTGCATCGGGGTCCTGACTGAGAGCCCTGAAAGCCTGAATGGATCTAGGGTACCTCAGTCTACCCACCCTGTTTCCTGCAGGAGACACCTGATCCCACTGTGGCCATGCAGTGAGCGTTACAGGAGCTCAATCCTTTTCTAAATTTGCAATCCAAATTGTTTCCAGTGGGTTAAAAGTCACGCCAAGGGAGAGTCCTTGGGAACTGAAGAGACCATGCCTTGCCTCGAAGGCCACGCCTTATTTTACCTTGCCTTGGAGAACCTACCGTGTTTAACCCATGGAAAACAGTAGAAAGTTTTCAAGGGGAAATTACCCAATTTTGCAGTACCCAATCCAGAGGAGTCCCCATGGAGAATGGTTTGTTTCCCATCTCGCGATCCCGGTAGGAGTTAGCCCGTACCTGCTGTAGAGAGGTGACTATGAGATGTCCCTACATGTCAGCTCTCCCTTGTGAGCAAAGGCATCCCATGGTTTCCTCCCCAGGGTGAAAGAGTGGCCTAACGTCTAACGTTGAGGAGGGCTCAGGCCAGCGGGAGTAGCCACTCTTACCCGTCCGTCACCTGATCTTCCTTTTCTCCCCTGGACCCCACCCCCACCCCAAAAAATCTGGCCCAATCATAAAGGCTTATCAAGGTTAACAGCTTAAACTTTGACCCAATTATGTTCCCTCACCTTACCCCCAGGCGCTTTTTCTGTCCATATACCTGAGATCCCATCTGCAAGCATTGCCCTGTTGAGGGGTACAGACCCCGACATTTACCATCATCATCATTTCTTATTTCTGTTGCTGAAACAAGAAAGCCTCAATTATATGACCCATTAAAGTCGCAGTCGCTAATGCAACCAATCGAGGAAATGGCTGGGGGGTTGTGATTCCCTCCTTAATGCCCAAAGTATTCCAAGGGGAGTAAATACCCAGAAATATTTGGCTCCCTCCAACTTCACATGTAAAGAGATAGTTCTCATCCTGCTTGCCGATAACTTAGGTTTAATCAGGGCCAGGGATGAAAACCTAAGGGGCATCTAACAGAAAAACATGTCCTAGCAGGGAGCAGAAATGAGGAAAAGATTCTCCTCCTAAGTTCTTTTTTTTTTTTTTTTTTTTTTTTTTTTTTAAAGATTTTATTTATTTATGTGACAGAGAGACAGCCAGCGAGAGAGGGAACACAGCAGGCGAGTGAGAGAGGAAGAAGCAGGCTCCCAGCGGAGGAGCCCGATGTGGGACTCGATCCCGGAACGCCGGGATCACGCCCTGAGCCGAAGGCAGACGCTTTAACGACTGCGCTACCCAGGCGCCCCTCTCCTCCTAAGTTCTAATGAAAGACATCTTTAAATGAAAAAGCCTTGTAGCTACATAGGCAACACTTCCTGAAATGAGTCCCCGATTAAACCGGCATAGTGATCCGCGGAGATTTAAAGGGCCCTACTATAGGCAAAGTCCTGGGGGGAGAAAGCCATTGGAGAAAAGCCAGTGAACTGAAAGCAGAACTGGGTAGAGTTAGACCAACATGCCCTTCTTTTGAGGAAGGGGGATTGACCAAACCTTTGTCCAGGAGCCTGTCACCTGAATCTTAAGACCGGCAGCCACACTATTTGCCTTGAACTGGCTGACAGGTGCCTGATTTTGCTGTTGATGAGAAGAGACGATCCAAGGGAGAGACGTCTCCTAGGAAAGAAGAGTCTGCTTTTACTCACCCTTCTGTGGAAGTGATCCCAGGTTTCGGCACCAAATGAAGTGGGAGAGCTAGGTTCTTGTCTCGTGGAGTCGAAGAATCGATCTCGCAGACAATGAAGAGTAAAGCGAGAGAGGTTTATTAAATGAAGATACAGAAAAAGCTCTCAAGAGTGAGAGGGGTCCCAACAGGGTTGCCCTAAAGTAACTATTATTTGCCTCCAAGTCCATGGGCATGAGGAGCCCAAATTTTAATGAGTTAATTGCTACCCTCAGTCAACGGCCTCCTACCCTGGGAGCCAGGGTCCCTAAGAGCCTATGGTTGAGGAAACGCTAAGCACAAATTCTGTAAGTATGTCTTTGGGAGTGCTGGTCAGGGAGCCAACCTACTTTCCCCCCTTAGTCCCTGCCCATGTACTCTAGCTGATGGGTGCACCACTACACATCAGTTGTTGGTTCAACCTCATATACCTTTTACTGGAAACCAGCACGTCAGCCTGCAGGATGTAGAGCCTAAGCTCACTGGTATTCAGTAGACCATTTTGCCATTCTATCAGGACAGCTGCTTCTCATCAGGTACGCGGCAGGTAGCACCGCAAACACTTCGGTGTTTCACTAATTGTCTCACCGTCTTTGCCGTAAAACATGCCCCTTATCAAGACAATATTGTCATATTAATAATTATTATTAATTAAGAATGTAAGTCATTCTGTGAAGTATCTGTTAACTAAATTGAATTCTAATAAAGAACTTTTTAAAACTAGGATGCCTTCATGGATAAAAATAAAAAGACCCAACTATATGCTGCCTACGAGAGACTCACGTCAGACTGAAAGACACACAGATTTAAAGTAAAAGGATGGAACTAATATTACACTGCATGTTAACTAACTGGAATTTAAATAAAAACAAAAAAAAAGTAAGAGGACGGAAAAGGTATTACATGCAAATGGAAATGAAAAGAAAGTGGGTAGTAATACTTATACAGACAAAATAGACTTTTTTTTCTTTAAAGATTTTTATTTATTTACTTGACAGAGAGAGAGGCAGCAAAAGAGGGAGCACAAGCGGGGGGAGTGGGAGAGGGAGAAGCAGGCTTCCCGCTGAGCAGGGAGCCCGATGTGGGGCTCGATCCCAGAACGCTGGGATCGTGACCTGAGCCAAATGCAGACACTTAATGACTAAGCCACCCAGGCACCCCGACAAAATAGACTTTAAAACAAGGACAGTAAAAAGCGACAAAGAAGAATATTACATAATAATAAAGAGATCAATCCAACAGGACCATATAACAATTGTAAATGTCTAGGTACCCAACATAAGAGCACCTAGATATATAATACAAATATTAACACTAGGGGAGCACTTGAAAGTAGTAACATAACAGCAGGGGACTTAATTCTCCACATACATCAATGGATAGATCATCCAGACACGAAATCAATAATGAAAAAGTGGCTTTAATAACACATTAGGCGAGATGGACTTAATAGATATATATACAGAACATTCCACTCAAAAGTAGCAGAATGTATATTCAGGTGCACATGAAACATTTTCCAGGATAGATCATGTTAGGTCATGAAATATGTCTCAATAAATTTAAGAAGATAGAAATGATATCAAGGATTTTTTCTGACCACAACAGTATGAAACTAGAAATCAATTATAAGAAAAAACTGGAAAAAAACACAAACACACGGAGGACAAACAACAAGCTAATAAGCAACCAAGGAGTTGAATGTGGAAATCAGAGAGGACATCAAAAAATACCTTGAGACAAATAAAAATGGAAACACGATGTTTCAAAGTCTCTGGGATGCAGCAGAATCCGTTCTAACAGAGAAGTTTATAGCAATACAGGCTTATCTCAAGAAATAAGAAAAGTCTGAAGTGTACAATCTAACCTCACATGAAAGGTAATAGAAAAAGAACAAAACAACAAAAAATAAAATTAGGAGAAGGAAGGACAAAATAAAGATTAGAGCAGAAATAAATACAGAGTAAAAAAAAAAAAGCCAACAATAGAAAAGATCAATGAAACTAGGAGTTGGTTCTTTGAAAATATAAACAAAATTGATAAACCTTTTGCCAGACCCATTAAAAAAAAGAGAGAGAAGGCCCAAGTAAGTAAAATCAGAACTGAAAGAGAAGTGAGAACCAGCACTGCTGGAATAAAGATTGGAAGAGACTACTACGAACAATTATATGCCAACAAATTGGACAATCCAGGAGACATGGATAAATTCCTAGAAACATATGATCTTCCAAAACTGAATCAGGAAGAAATAAGAAATCTGAACAGACCGATTACAAGTAATGAAATTGAATCAGTAATCAAATGATTACTCAGAAACAACAGAAGTTCAGGATCGTAGAGCTTCACGGGTAAATTCTACCAAACATCTAAAGAAGAGTGAATGCCAAACCCTTTTAAACTATTTCAAAAAAAATTGAAGGGGAAGAAATGTTTTCAAACTCATTCCGTGAGGCCAGCATTACCCTGAAACCAAAACCAGACAAAGGTACTACAAAAGAGAATATTACAGGCTAATATCCCTGAAGAACATAGATGGAAATATCCTCAACAAAATATTAGCAAAACTAATTCAACAATACATTAAGAGGACCATACACCATGATCAAGTGGGCTTTATTCCAGGGATGCGAGGTGTTTCAATAATCACTAATCGATCAGTGTGGTATTCCATGTTAACAAAATGAAGGCTAAAAGTCATATCATATCAATAGATGCAGAAAAGGCATCTGAGAAAATTCAACATCCATTTATGATAAAAACTCTCATGAAGTGTATATAATGGAAACCACCTTAACATAAAGAAGGCCATAGATAACAATCCCACAACTAACATCATATTCAATGATAAAAAGCTGAAAGATTTTCTTCTAAAATCAGAAACAAGACGAGGATGCCGCTCTTGCCATCTTTATTCAACACAGTATTGAAAATCCTACCTAGAGGAATCAGACAAGAAAAAGAAGTAAGAGCCGTCCGAATTGATAAGAAGCAAAACTGTCACTATGTGCAGATGACAGGATATCATAAATAGAAAAGCCTAAAGACTCCACCAAAAAACTACTAGAATGAAGGTATAGGACACAAAATTAACATACAGAAATTGGTTGTATTTCTGCACACTAAAATGAACTATCAGAAAGAGACGTTAACAAAATAATTCTATTTAAATTGCTCAAAAAGAATGAAATACCTAGAAATAACTTTAATCAAGGATGTGAAAAAAAAAACTATTACCTGAACATTGTAAGACAATGATGAAAGAAATTAAAGATGACACAAATTAAAAGACATAACATGTTCATGCATTGGAAGAATTCAAGTTAAAATACCCACACTACTCCAAACAGTCTGCAGATTCGATGCAATCCCTACCAAAACTCCATTGACCTTTTTCACAGAAATAGAATAATAATCCCAAAATTTGTATGGAACCGAAAATGACCACAAATAACAAAAGAAATCATGACAGAGAAGAACAAAGCTGGACATATCATGCTCCATGATTTTATTTTATTTTTTTTTAAAGATTTATTTATTCAAGAGCAGGAAGTGGAAGGGCAAGGGAGAGAGGGTCTTCAGCAGACTCCACACTGAGCATGGATCTCAATGCAGGGCTCGATCTCATGACCCTGAGATCACGACCTGAGCTGAAACCAAAAGCCTAACTGACTGTGCCACCCAGATGTCCCCATGCTTCATGATTTTAAACTGTACACAGATCAAAATAGTATGGTAGTGGAACAAAAACAGACACACAGATCAATAGAACATAATAGTCCAGAAATTAACCCACACTTACATGGTCAATTACCCTATGACAAAGGAGGCAATAATATAAAATGGAGAAAAAACAGTCTTTTTAATACATAGCTCTGGGAAAACTGGACACCTACATGCACAAGAATGAACCTGGACCACACAGTCTTACATTGTAAACAAAAATAAACCCCAAATGGATTCAAGACCTAAATGTAAGATCTGAAACCATAAAACTCCTAAAAGCAACATAGGCAATACAGTCCTTGACACTGGTCTTAGCTATATTTTTTTCTGGATCTGTCTCCTCTGCAAAGGGCAACAAAAGCAAAAATAAACAAGTGGGCCTACCTCAAACTAAAAAGCTTTGCGCAGTGAAGGAAATCATCAATAAAATGAAAATGCAACGTACTGAGTAGGAGAAGATATTTGCAAATGATACATCTGATAAGGGGTTACTATTCAAAATACATAAAGAACTCACACCACTCAATGCCAACAAACAAACAATTCAATTTAAAAATGGGCACAGACTCTGAATAGACATTTTTTTCCAAAGAAGAAATATAGATGGCAAACCGGCAAATGAAAAGATACTCAAGATCACTAATCATCAGGGAAATAAAAATCCAAATCATAATGAGATAGCACCTCACACCTATTAGAATGGCTTTATTAAAAAAAGACAAGAGATAACAAGTGTTGGCAAAGATGTGGAGAAAAATGAATTCTTGTGCACTGTTGGTGGGAATGACAACTGGTACAGCCCCAACGGAAAACAGTATGGATGTTCCTTAAAAAGTTTAAAAATAGAACTACTATGTCATCCAGCAAGTCCAATTCTGGGTATTTATCCAAAGGAAATAAAAACACCAACTCAAAAAGATATCTGCACTCCCCTGTTCACTGCAGCATTATTTACAATAGTCAGGACATGAAAATAACTTAAATGCCCATTTCCGGATGAATGGATAAAGAAGATGGGGTATATACAATGAATTATTTTTCAGCCATAAAAAGAAGGAAGTCCTGCTATTTATGACAACAAGGATAGATTTTTAGGGCATTATGCTAAGTGAAATAGCTCAGAGAAAGACAAATATTGTATGATCTCACCTGTATGTGGAATATAACTTTTTTTTAATGAACTCATAGATACAGAGAATAGATTCATGGTTGCCAGAGGTGGGTGTTGGTGGGGGGCGGGGCAAAATAGGTCAAGGTGATGCAAAGGTATAAACTTCCAATTATAAAATGAATAATCCTGGAGATGTAATGTACAGCACGATGACTATAGTTAATAATACTGTGTTGTACATTTCAAAGTTGCTAAGAGAGTAAATCTTAAAAGTCCTCATCACAAGAAAAAAAAATTGTAACTATGTTTGGTGATGGAACTTAACCAGACTCTTTATAGTAACTATTTCATGATATATACATATATTGAATCATTACATTGTACACCTGAAACTAACATGTCAATAAAAACAATTTTTAAATCAATTATATTTCTATAACAAGAATCAGAAATTAAAATTTAAAACTACCATTTGTATAGCATTAAAATATATAAAATATTTAGACAGAAATATGACAGAAGTATATAGATCTGTACATTAAAACTACAAAATATTTCCGACAGAAAATAAAGAAGACCTAAGTAAGTAGAAACAAATACTCTATTCAAGAGTTATAATACTCAATATCATTCATATGTTAATTCTCTCCAAATTGATCTGTACATTTAATACAATTTGAAGCAAAATCCCTGCAGGTGTTTTTGTTTAGAAGGTGATTATAAAATCCATACGAAGTACAAGGACCAATAGCCAAAACAACTTCAGAAAGAACACAGCTAATATAGCAACCAGACAGTGTGTCCAGTCTTACCACTCTTATTCAACATTGTACTGGAAGTCTTCGTAGAGCAATTAGACAAGAAATAACAGTTATCAACATTGGAAAGAAAGAAGTAGTCTCTATTTGCAGATCATGATTTTATAGATAGAAAAATCCTACGCCCAACCAAAAAACTGTTACAACTAATCAACAAATTCATAAAGTTGCAGGATACAAAATCCACATGCAAAAATATGTTGCATTTCTATACACTAATAACGTACTATCAGAAAATTAAGAAACAGTCTCATTTGCAATTGCTTCAAAAAGAATAAAATACCAAGGAATAAATTTCACCAAGGAAGTTTCTACTCTGAAAACCATAAGACACTAATGAAAGAAATAAAAGAAGACACAAATAAATGAAAAGGTATTCCATATTCATAGATTGGAAGAATTAATATTGTTAAAATGTTAATCACTACCAAAAGCCATCTATAGATTCAACACAAACTCTATCAAGATTCTCGTGGTATTTTTTACAAAAATAGGAAAAAGCCCTCCTAAAATGTATGGAACCACAAAAGACCCTGATATATAGTGATTTTTTTGGAAATCATGTCAAAAACACAAGCAACAAAATCAAAATTAAACAAGTGGGACTACCTCAAACTGCAAAGCTTCTCCACAGCAAAAGAAATCATCAACAAAGTGAAAAGATAACATATGGAATAGGAGAAGTTATTTGTGAACCATACACCTGATAAGGAGTTAATATCCAACATATATAAAGAACTCATATCATTCAACAGAAAAAAATCCTTTAAAAATGTGCAAAGAACTTGAACAGACATTTTTCCAAAGTAGATACATGAATGACCAACAGATACATGAAAAGATGCTGAGCATCACTAGTCATTAGGGAAATGCAAATCTTAAACACAAATGAGATATTTTCAATAGCCAAGATATAGAAGCAACCTAACATCTCAGTGGACACTGATAAATGAATGGATACAAAAGATGTGGGGAGGTTGTCTGTGTATATACATACACATATACACAAATAATGGAATATTATTCAGCCATAAAAAAGAATGAAATCTTGCCATTTGCAATGATATGGATAGAACTAGAAAGTATTATGCTAAGTGAAATAAATCAGAGAAAGACAAATACCATATGATTTCACTCGTATGTGGAATTTAAGAAACAAAACAAATGAGCAAAGAGAAAAAAGAAAGAGAGAAACCAAGAAACAGACCCTTAACTATAGAGAAGAAACTGATGGTTACCAGAGGGAAGGTGGGTGGCAGGATGGTTAAAGAGGTGATGGGATTAAGGAGTGCACTTGGCGTGATGAGCACTGGGTACTGCATGGAACTGCTGAATCACTATATTGTACACCTGAAACTAATATAACACTGTATGTTAACTGGAATTAAAATAAAAACTTCTAAAAAATGGGCAAAGGGCACCTACGTGGGGGGCTCAGTTAGGACAATGTCTAACCCTTGATTTCGGCTCAGGTCATGATCTCAGGGATGTAAGACTGAGCCCTGAGTCAGGCTCCTCACTCTGCATGGAGTCTGCTTGGGATTCTCTCTCTCCCTCTGCCTGTCCCTCCTCCTCCTCCTCACAGGCTCATGTGCGCGCCCCCCCCCAATAAATAAAATCTTTTTTTAAAAAAATGGGCAAAAGATTTGAATAGGTACCTCACCAAAGAAGATATATGGATGGCAAATAAGTACATAAAATTATGCTCAGTATCATTGTCACAAATATAAATTAAAATAACAGTAAGATACCACTCTGTATCTTTGACGATGGCTAATATTTACAAGACTGATCATGGCAAACCATAAGAGACTCTTAACTATAGGAAACAAACAGAGTTGCTGGAGGAGCAAGGGTGGGAGGATGGAGTAACTGGGTCATGGGCATTAAAGAGGGCACTTGATATAACGAGCAACAGGTGTTACACGCAGCTGATGAATCACTAAATTCTACTCCTGAAACTAATAATACACTATATGTTAACTAAATTGAATTTCAATAAAACAAACAAACGACTGATGGTACCAAATGTGGAGCAGCTAGAACTCTCACCACCAGTAGGAATGTAACATTGTACCATTACTTTGGACAACAGTGTGGTGGCTTCTTAAAATGTTAAATATATATCTGCCATCTGAGCCTCCGTTCCACAACTAGACATTTACCCACTAGAAAGGCAAACATAGGTACAGCCAACATTTGCAGGGTAATATTCATAGCATTGTTTGTAATAGCCCCCAAATGGAAATAATTCAAATGTCAATCCACAGTTGAAGAGAACGGATAAACAAATCGTGATACTCCCATAAAATAGACTACTACTCAGCATGAAGAAATGAACCACTAATACACGCAGCAATATGGATGAATCGCAAAATAAATATGACGAAAGAAGCCAGACAAAAAAGGAATACACAGCGTATGATTTCACTTACATAAAATTCTGGAAAATGCAGAATAATCTAGAATGACAGGAAGCACATCACTAGTTGCCTAGAGATTGGTAGGGGTGTCAGGGTGGGGTGAGATGGAGGATTACAGAGGAACACAAACGTTTGATTGTGGTGATGATTTCACATACGTGTAAATATGTCAATGTTGATTAAATTGTATATTTCAAGCATGTGCCATTTACTCTGTCAATTACACTTTAATGAAACTGTATTTACAAATTAATTTAGGTGACACAGGTATAGCATGGCAGCTATCACCGCCCTCTTTGCGCACCTATGACTTTCCCAGGAGTGGACCGTCACCCCGTCTAAGCCTAGGGTAGACTTCATCATTCTTAACACAGCTCCTTTTCTGAGCTCTGTCAACCTGTGAGAGCAAACAAAGGCAAGGGATGGGAGGAATGAAAGCTGCCTGTGTAAGATGATAATTGAAATATTATGAGTTCTAGCTTACGAACGTTCTATTTAAATAGAATGATCAATTCAGCAAAATATCTTGCTCTTCCTTCTACTGAACTTTTTAGCCCAGGCCATATTTAGGACTCTGTGGAACAAGAAACAAAAATCTCAATCCAAACTGGCTTAATGTGTTGGCTAAATTAAATTTAGAGTCCAAGGTTTGGGGGATGGGTCGAACCAGAGGCTTTATGCTGTATTGAGGACTTAGCTCTATTGCTCTGTTTTGACCTCTGTGAGGGCGGCTTTGTCCTCAGCTTCCTTTTTTTGCCTCTTTCCATCACAAAGGAGGGTTTCTTCTGGGGATGCTCTCAGAAAGGCGAAGTGCCCCGTGAAAGAGTATTTCTCAGCCTTATCTCCTTGCTTCTGATTGGTCCCATCTGGGTCCTGGGCCCATTCTTGTCCTAATCCCTGAGCCCAGACAGGTTGTGCTGATTGATTTAAACCTACTAGGCACAACCCCTGAAGCTGACAGTAGAGTTAGCTTCCTCTGAGCACGTGGGCTGTGTGGACATGGAAAGGGGAGACCCAAACAACTAGGGAACTGTTCCTGAGAGGAAGGAGAATAAATACTGGGCAACCCAAAGATTCACCTTGATGGTATCATTTTTACTCTTTTTTTTTTTTGTCAAATTATAGTGCAAATATAGGATATATATATATATAGATAGATATTCATACACGAAGGCAAGCATTACATGAGTAAATATCATGTAGGTAATTGTAGGTTTCCCCCGTCTGTATTGAGATATAATTGACATACTATAATGTGCAAGTTTAAGGTGTGCAATGTGTTGATTTAATCCACTTAGATATTGCAAAGTAATTATGACCACACCATTAGCAAACACCTGCATCATATCACCTAAATACTTTCTTCTTTGTGATAAGAACATTTAATATTTATTATCCTGGCAACCTTCAAGTATATAACAGTATTATTAACTCTAATGATTATGCTGTATTTTAAATCTCCAAAACGTATTCATCTTATAACTGGAAGTTTGTAGTCTTCGACCAATATTTCCCTCACCCCCCAGACTCTGGTCACCACCATTCTAGTTTGTGTTTCTATGTGCTAGGCTTTTTTAGATTCCACGTATAGGTGAGATCATACAGGATTTATCTTTGATTGACTGACTTCACTTAGCATAATGCTTTCAAGGTCTATTCATTTTGTGGCAAATGACAGGATGTCCTTCTTTCTCACAGCTGAATAATATTGAAATACATATGTATGTACACACACACACACACCCCTTCTTTATCCATTCAACTGTTGATGTAGACTTAAGTTATTTCCATATTTAGGCTATTGTGAATAATGCTGCCATGAACATGGGAGTGTAGATATCTCTTCGAGATCCTGTCTTCATTTCCTTTGGATAAATACCCAGAAGTGGGATTGCTGGATCATGGAAATAGTACCATTTTTAATTTTTAAACATTTTACTGTATTTTTTAATTGAGATTCGATATAAAACATTGTATTAGTTTTAGGTGTACAACATAATCATTTATGTATGTATTATGAAATGATTACCACAATAAGCTGAATTACCATTCATTACAAAACAGTTACAAACTTTTTCTTCTTGTGGAAAGAAAAATGCTAAATTAGATATCTAATTTTTTAACACTGGATTGGTTTTTAGTTTCAATGTTGAGGAAGAAGGTCATGTTCATGATCGTAAAACACATAAAGTATTTGAAGACCTGGTATTTTAATTCACATAATTTGCTCCGGCTCCAAATCTCAACACTGCCTTTATAGTGAATGATATTCTTCCCTGTGTTGGTTCAACTTCAGAAAAAAATCTTCATAGACTATGTTGTGTAACTGCCCTTCCACGAGGAACTTTGGTGAATTGTGATGCTGATCTTGTGAGCAATACTAACAAGTAATTTAAAAAGGAAAACAATTTCAGAAATAGTGTATCTGATAATATTTGGTTTTCCCAGAAGGAAATAATTTTATTATTTTTGTAAAAACAAAAGTCTGTCATTTCTGCTGCCACCAAACTGCTTAGTCTTATGCTTCCAAAAGTTTTGGATGAAGACCAATAAAAATTCCTTTAACACTAAAGTGGAGTCTCCCAGTAAAACACTCCCCTAGAAAGTTCACCAAATATTCCTTTTCAAAAAAATTTTCTGACATTATAAATATACTTGGACTAATAGACTCAATCTCATTTGTCTCTGCTGGAATCTAGTTACTGTTCTTTTTTTCTTGTGTGATCAGAGTCCAAAACCACTTATTAACTGGTTCCATCTTTGAAAAATCTTCTCCCACTGTGCAGAGATTCCCATTGTCAGAGCTACTGGTAGGTAAGCACTTTTCTCTTTCATTAGTACTTTTCTAAAAACAAAGATAGACTTTCATTTTCCCTAAACTGCATCCCATTGCTCAACTAAAAAGACATTGCAGCAGCTCGCAATGGAAGCCAAAGCCATTACTCAAGTTGCTCTATGGGACACAACTCTGTTTTTCAGTCCCCAGTTAAAGTTAATGTGAATTAAATTCAACTCTTTGAAAGAATACTTTTCTCAGTAAAATCAGTTTTAGCTGAATCTAAATGTAAAAATATGCAAACTATGGTCTGTATGTCCCAAAAGAGTCATGGGTTCCAGAAGGAATCCCTGGATGGACACCACAATACCACTGTAATTTACATAGTATATTTAACCATGTATTGAACATGATAGAAATCACCAGGATACACATAGAAGGTGGAGGTGTGGGGTGAAGGGATGGGAGATAATTATCTTAGTCATTAATTGTGGCAATTTTAAAACATGCCCGCAAATTCTTTGACATCTGTACCACCAAGGGGTGGAATCTATAGCTTTCCCTTGCATGTGGGAGGACATGTGACCGATAGACCAATAGTGCCCACTGGAAGGAATGCTGCGATATACTCTAAGCTAGGCCATCAAAGGCAACACAGTTCATGACTTGTCTTCTTGAGACACAGAACGTTAGTGCTCTCATCTGCCATGTAAGAAGTCTGAGGCCATCACGGTAAAAGGGAGCATAGTTCACCTGAAGAGGCATTCTGGCCTAGAGCCTCAGCAGATGTTCCAGCAAAGAGCCAGCATTGACTGCCAGACGTGTGAATGACAAACCTGCAGCTGATGTTTGCTCCCTAGAATCATTACCCCCAGCTCTTGAGTCATCTCAGCTGAGGCCCCAAATACTGTGAACAAAGATAAGCCATTCACATTGTATTCTTTCCTAATTCTTGATGCACAGAATTTATAAAGATGATGAAATAATTACTTTAAGCTGCTAAATTGGTTTGATAAGCAGGATAGATAACTTGAACTTAGTAGTAAAGGAAAACCTTCTAGAAGAAAGATAATCAAATGGATAAGATATAGTGGGCTGCCAACAGTCACTCTTAGTCTGCCATATTCACTTTTCATTTGACCTGTAATACCTACCTTTCCACATTCCTATATACATTAGTTTTTGTGTTGAAAATTAGTTATATAAAATTGGGACTCGTAGGACAATGTAATCTTGGCTTTTGTATGAGGCTAGATATCAAGGGGAGATGTCCTTGGTGACACAGGTTAAAAGCATTCAGATCCATGTGGAGAGTTTCCAGTAAAAATGGATAGATGCTGCATAACACAAGAAGTCAAAGTCCCACAAGAAAATATAATCAGAAAACATCCTTTAAGAACTAATTTAGGGTAAAAGTTATTGACGTAGACCCGTTCCTCCCATGTCTCTGTTAAAATTTAATTAGCTAGAGACCACAAAGCACAAACTTATAGTCTGACAAAATCAGATGTATGGATTTGCAATGAGGGAGTGCACTGCAGAAGAACGGTATTAGTCGAGATTCTACAGAAAAACAAAATAGGATTTCTATGTGGATACATAGAAGAGAAAATTTATTACAGGAATTGGCTTACACAGTCGTGGAGGCTGAGATGTCCTACAGTCTGTTGCCTATTAACTGGAGAACCAGGAAAGCCAGTGGTATAATTCAGTCTGAATCTGAAGACCTGAGAACCTGGATCTGATGACCAAGGGCTAGAGAAGATGGTGTCCCAGTTGAAGAAAAGAGAGAGAGAGAATTGGCCCTTCTTCTGCTTTTTTGTTCGATTTGGGTGTCCAATGGATTGGATGAGGCCTGACCACATTGGTGAAAGTGGATCATCTTTATTACTCAGTTTACTGGATCAAATGCTAATCTCTTCTGGAAATACCCTCACAGACACACTCAGAGATAATGGTTTATCAGCTATCTGGGCATCCCTTAGCCCAGCCAAATCGACTAATAAAATGAACCATCACAGGAATTGTGACATGCTGCTCAGCAAGAAAACATCTTATGTAAGGTATGGGTCCCATTACAGGATTCTGACGCTGGTCTAGGAAGTGAGTTCTAGATTGGTTGCTGTATCTGAGGTGGGACTAGGAAAAATGGGGATTGCCAAGTGTTTGGGTGCCATCATGAGTTGTCCCCTGCTGTACATGAGGGTAGTGAGGCAGGTCCAGGGGCATCGGTGCTAAGAAAGCCGTGGTCAAAGAGCAGATCACTGTGCTGTTGGAAAGCAGCTGTTCTCGGAGACTGCTCATTTTAAGACTGCTTCAGCCTGGAATTGCCAAGGGTGATTTTATCATAATGTGGAAAGAACTTCTCCGAAGAAGAAATCGACATGGACTAAATCAGGGCTGGGACACACTGGAATCCCTAAATTCAGCTGCATCTGAAATCTCTCTTTTGAATTCCCCATCACAGAGGCCAATACATATACTTTAAGTTACTCCTTAAGAGCTACTCCTGACTAATAACTTTTCCTAAGGTTCTACAAATCAGACTGATCTCTTGACACTCTTTNACCTGACCCCAGAGAGACCCCTGCAGTCTGTGCGTGTGTGGGCATGTGTGTATGGGTGTGTATGCATGCACACGTGCATAGACGGGTGTGCATTTCACAGTACGTGCAATGCTTCGCTTTGGTGTAGAATTATCATTACAATCCACATACGCCTGACATTTACATGTGGCTGTATTTCTAAGTAACCAATAAATAAGCATCCAATAGTCAACAGATTATGTTAATTGAGTACACATTTTGTAGAAGGTACTGAACTATGCCCTGAGGAGGAATAATAATCCAATATCATCCAGGTCTTCAAAGATATAGTTATCTAGTAAGTCTTAGTCAAAGCCAAAAGTCATGTGGGCAGCGAGACTTAACAGCACTTCAGTGGGACCAAAGACCATTACAGACTGCCAGAGGTGGGGGGAACTTTCCATCGAGCACAGGATGGTAGCTGGGCTTTATTGAAGGTAAGATTTAATCATGGGTGAGAAAGAAGAGATTTTGGAAGAGATTCAGAGGAAGAGGTGAAAACAATTATGGAAAGAATGACTAGAACGGTTTGGACCAGGAGAAGAGCGCCTCATGGGAGAGGAATGGAACATAAGTTTGGAAATTAAAGTTCAGATCAGTCTGCTGAGACTCTGAGATACCAGACAAAAGATTAATGTCTTATTTGGTAGGAATTGGCAAGCCATTGTAGATTTCTGATTAGAGTAATAGCAAAACTAAAAGAGGTGTTTAGAAAAACGTATTTGGCAATTTGAAGTTCCTGACTGGGGAAGAAAATGGAGAACACTGGATCCTGTTGTTATTGTCTACACGGGAGGTGACGAAGTTGTGGATGAGCCTCGGAGAGGCAGGAAGGCAAGGGCAGGGGACAGCTAATGTACTTACTGAAATGGGGGAAGAGGTGACCACTGATACAATAGGAGGGAAAGGAAGGAGGAAGAATCACAGATGAAGTAGCACCGTTTTTTGTTAAACTAAAGAGCGCTTGGGAATTTTGCAAGAGAGGTGTCAGTTCCAGAGTTTGGAGTTTTCCAAAGTCACACATGTGACACTGGTCACTACCAAGCCTATTCTCCTGGCTCCAACCTCCTCTGGGTGAAGACCCGGTCATCAGGACATCGTAGCACAGAGTGATGGCGGAGGCTGCTCTCCCCGAGCAGAGCAACGTGGGTAGTACTCACTTCCCCACGGATAACCTAGACGTAGATGAGACAATAGCTCGGGGAGAAGAGGCTGCAGGAGCTCATATGATTTAAGCCTCCCCACATCGCATTTCTAACATGAAGCCATCAAGATATCAGGGAGTGGAGCCCGTACGGGACGTGAGGGGTTGTGAATATCAGAGAGCTGGTAGGACTGGGCCTTCTGAGAGACTCGTGTGAAGAGAAGGCATTTAGAAGCGCACCTGGAGAGGGTGAAGCCCAGGGAGAGGCGTCTGAGGGACGCGGCTTAGTTTGCACCACCTTTCCTTCCAGCTTGTCCAGCTTGGTTCACCAGGAAAGATCGAGTTAAAAATCCAGGCTGGCGCCTATTGTCTGAGAGTAAGGACCACGTCTAGGGAGTCAAGGGTGTTATGTCCCAAGAAAGAAAGGAGAAAGGTGGGGGCAGTAAGGGGTCCCCTAACAGGCAGCCTCCTGACTTCTTGGTTCTGATTCCTGAGAGCAAGAAGAATGGACATGTCAACAGAAACCCAGGAATCCCCAGTGGGAAAGGCAGAGGGAGAGAATGAAATCAAACGCAGATTTGTAAATGCCCCCCTCACAGCCCTGGGGGTTCCTTGCCGGTCTTCTTTCCCCCCGGGGGAGGATGCAGCCCATCTCCCGTACCTCTCCCTCCCCCCTCACCACGAAATGCAGTAATTCCAGTTTATCTTCTTGCTGTTCTCCATTTTACAAACCAAGCTAACATTTCTCGGAACAAAGATTTCTAACGAACATTCTTGAGGACCACTACGGCAAGCCACCATTCCAGCTATATTTTGGGTCCTAGTTTCTCAGTGTTCTTTGATGAAAAGTGTGAAAACACGGGGGCTTGACTGACTTCACCTGTGCTGGCCCCGAAGCAGGGATGTCTGCTAGTCAGAATCACCTGGAGAGCTTTCTACGCAAACACGGATCCAGGCTCCCTCCGCAGATTCTGATCCAATAAGAGAGATGGAGCCTATGAACCTGTAGGTTTTAAAGTTCTTCAGATGACCTAAGGAAGACTAAGGTTCGGAAATGACCGTTGTACTAAATATCAACATATATTTTGAATTTAAACAATAGCATAGATCAGCTAACTTCCCTTTTGAGTTGTTGTAAAATATAAATAAATACATTTTAAAAATACATTCCTAAAGTGTGGGGGTGGAGCAGGGAAAGGTGATGAGACTCAGGTACCTTGCGTTGCGCTCCAGTGTTTTCAGTTCTGGAAAGAGGCACACATCCATCCTTCTCCCGCCAATTGGTCACCACATCAACTTTTAGGGCTTCTGCTCCCCACTGCTCCAGTAAGCCGCCGCGTACGCCGCAGGGCTGCGCTGCTCCTCGAATACTTCGCCTCGACTCGTTTTCTCCGGTCTGAACCACTGCGGTGGCCGCCGAACTGCGGCGTCTCCTCCCGGGCAGTGGGGACGCGGCGGCCCAGCCCGGCTTTTAAAGGCTACGCAGGTGATGCGCGTGGAGCCTCCGTGCTGTTCTCAACAGCGCTGTGTCCCTTCCAGCTGAAAACACTAACGGAGTTAAATCCTATTCCTTTGGAAGCTTTTGAAACAACAAAACATTAGTTTCACAATCTGAAATACATTTCTTCACACAGGTATCAACAGAGATGTGCAAACAGCTAAGCCCTGAGTAAGTGTAGCAGTTAAAACCTATTTCCCCCACGCAGAAAAGAAGGGATAAGACCTTCTTAACCGGTGGGTTTGTAAGGAAAGAGGGATTCGAGTTACAAGTTTTCCTACACTTGAGTTAGGAATAATGTGAATAGGTTAAAAGCACTCTCTTTAAATTTCACTGGATAGTTCTAATCTGATGGGATTTATTTTTTTTATATTTTAATGGTTTTTTTTTATTATATTATGTTAGTCACCATACAGTACATCCCTGGTTTCTGATATAAAGTTCGATGATTCATTAGTTGCGCATAACACCCAGTGCACCATGCAACACGTGGGATTTATAACTGAAAATTCTACAAAGGCAGCAGTTTCTGAGTTCAACGTATTGCTTAAAAATGAAACAAGGAAATGCTATCATGTGCTCATGTGTGTTCTTGGAGACTTAACATATCTAAATAAACATTGTGCTCTCTCTCAGCTTTAGGATGTGGAAGAAAAGATTGACTTACCAACAAATAGACAATTTGATTCCCTTAACTGATATACCATTGGATTCAAGAAGAGGAGAAAAAGTGCAAGGATTTTTTAAACATTTCATGCTAGGTAAAAAATACTTTGAGCCTGTGCTAATGATGGGAAAGGTCTGATAGAATTTGGTGCAAGTTATATAGATATGTGCTAATAAAATTCTAGGCATGGGTCGGGTGAAAGAATAACTGATAGTAGGTCATGATTATTAAGGAAAATACTACACTACTATTTCTTTATAACGTAGCACTGCACAAAACAGCTCTGTAGATCTAACAGCAGTTTTTATCAAGGTATGGGTTGTATATGTAGACTGTAGATTTTCAGTAATGGCAAGATATTTTTAAAAATATATGTAATAGAAAGCAAAAAATAAAATACTTTGTTCATAAATGATTAGCCCTTAAAAATCAACATGTTAACAAAAGACAAAAATAGATAAATTGGACTTCACTAAGATAAAACACTTTTGTGCTTCAAAGGACACTGTCAAGAAAGTGAAAAGATGGGGCGCCTGGGTGGCTCAGTCGTTAAGCATCTGCCTTCGGCTCAGGGAGTGATCCCGGGGTCCTGGGATCAAGCCCTGCATCGGGCTCCCTGCTCTACTGGGAGCCTGCTTCTTCCTCTCCTACTCCCCCTGCTTATGTTCCCTCTCTTGCTGGCTGTCTCTCTATCAAATGAATAAATAAAATCTTAAAAAAAAAAAAAAGAAAGTGAAAAGGCAACCCATATAATGGGAGACAATATTTGCAAATCGTATATCTGATAAGAGACTTGTACCTAGAATATATAAAGAACTCTTACAACTCAACAATAAAAAGACAACTCAGTTAAAAAATGGGCTAAGGATCTGTGTACACATGTCTCCAAAGGAGATGTGCAAATGGCCAATAAGTACAGGAAAAGACGCTGCACGTTATTAGTCATCAGGGAAATGCAAATCAAAACCACGTGCACTAGAATGGCTATAATCCAAAAGTTAAATAATAATTCCCTTCCCCTAGATTCATCTGTTTTGTCTCTTAAATTCCGTATATGAGTGAAATCATATGTTCATTGTCTTTTTCTGACTGGCTTATTTTGCTTAGCATAATACCCTTTAGGTCCATCCATGTTGTTGCAAATGGCAAGATTTCATTCTTTTGATGGCTGAGTAATATTCCATTGTGTATATATGTATACACCACATTTTTACACATTCATCAGTCGATAGACATTTGGGATATTTCCATAGTTTGGCTGTTGTTGATAATGCAGCTATAAACAACAGGGTGCATGTACTCTTTCAAATCTGTATTTTTGTAACCTTTGGGTAAATACCCAGTAGTGCAATTGCTGGGTCGGAGAGTAAGTCTATTTTTCACTTTTTGAGGGACCTCCATACTGT
Organism: Ursus maritimus; assembly: GCF_017311325.1. Lineage (NCBI taxonomy): Eukaryota > Metazoa > Chordata > Mammalia > Carnivora > Ursidae > Ursus > Ursus maritimus. The sequence goes on along the minus strand of NW_024426119.1, from coordinate 5,249,917 downwards.
TCTCCAGAGTGGCTGCACCAGCCTGCATTCCCACCAGCAGTGTGAGAGGGCTCCCCTTTCTCTGCATCCTCGCCAACTTCTGTTGCTCCCTGTGTTGTTAATTGTAGCCATTCTGAGCAGCGTGAGGTGGTATCTCCTTGTGGTTTTGATGTGTATTTTCCTGATGATGAATGGTGTTGAGCGTCTTTTCATGCGTCTCTTAGCCATCTGGATGTCTTCTTGGAAAAATGTCACTTCGTGTCTTCTGCCCTTGTAGGTGAATGTTCACAGTGGCATTGTTCATATTAGCCAAAAAGAGGAAACAATCCACCAACTGATGGACAGATAAGGAAAATGCTGTATGTGTATAGAGTGGAATATTATTTGGTCCTAAAGAAGAATTAAATACTGACACAGGCTCCACCATGATGAACCTTGAAAATATGCTAAGTGAAAATATTCAGTCATAAAAGACCTTGTCTGACATGATTCCACTTCTATGAAATGTCCAGAATAGGTAAATCCATTAAGACAAAAAATATAGTCACGGATATTTGTGGTCGCCTAAAGCTGGCAAGAGTAGGGGAGGGATTTGGGGAGTGATAGCTAGAGGGTCCAGAGTTTCTTTCTGAGGTGATAAGAATAGTCTAAAATTGATGGTGGTAATGTTTTCACAGCTCTGTGAGTAGACTAACATACTTTGAATTAACACTTCAAGTGGGTGAATTGTATGGTGTGTGTGCTATATACCTCAATACGGTTGTTAATCCCCCAAATTAAGATGACACGCTCAAGTTAAATTGCCCAAAGCAAAAAACAGAGCTGAAAATCAGTACCCTCTATCCCCTAAGCACTCCTTCCGCTGTTTTTTTATCCTAATTAAAGACACCCCAAATCATTCAGTAGCCATGTTGCAAACCCTGTCTCCTCCTGTTAGACACCTTTTTTTTAATTTGACATGATTCTTTGTTTCAATAGCAATAAAAATTGAAAATGTAGTGCAAAGGAAAAAAGAAAACTAAAATAAATTGCCTAAGTAAATAAAAATATGCTTAATACATAATAAAATATTATGTGATCTCTGTGTCATCCGTAACTAATGGATCATTGAACACGTCATCAAAAACTAACGATGTGCTGAAGAGTGGCTAGCCGCCTTCATATTCAACTGAATGCAACAGTTTCTGGGTGTATCGTGGTCTAAGGAACACAGTCCAATTACAAAGTAACATAAGTTCTTCACAGAATTTCTCAAACACCGCGGGCAGGGGGATGAATAATTCCCAGTAACATTCTTAGAAATCCCTCATTCCCCTGCCATGTGCTTCTTTCAGGCGTCGTAACTTCTCCAATGTCCACTTTCCCCAAATCTCCCCCAATTTTCTCTTCACGCTCTTGGCTTTGTACAATGCTATGCTCTGTTTATTCCTCAGTCTGCCTTTTTTTTTTATTATGTTCAGTTAGCCACTGTACAGGACATCATAAGTTTTTGATGTAGTGTTCAAAGATCCATTAGTTACGTATAACACCCAGTGCTCATCACTAAGTCAGCTTTTTATTTTTTTTATTTTTTATTTTTTTGAAAGATTTTATTTATTTATTTGACAGATAGAGACAGCCAGCAAGAGAGGGAGCACAGCAGGGGTGTGGGAGAGGAAGAAGCAGACTCATAGCAGAGGAACCTGATGTGGGGCTCGATCCCAGAACGCTGGGATCACGCCCTGAGCAGAAGGCAGACGCTTAACCACTGCGCTACCCAGGCGCCCCATAAGTCAGCTTTTTAAAAGCTTTGAAGAAGCCACCTAATGATGAAAGAACCCTTTCAAAAGGTCAAGTGTGGAAGAGAAAGTGAGTAGTCAGTTTCTCTTAAAAAGGAATCTCTTTTAAGATCTCTTAAAAAGGTGGAGGTGAGGAAAGGCTTCTCAGGATGAAGATCCATGTTAGCTTACTTTATTAGGAAGACCTATTTAATAGGGCTGCATCTTATAGCTGTCTAGGCTGTGCACTGCACAACCCATACTATTCAATAGATAATGCTCTGATTCCCTGGCCTCCTGCTTCCATATGGAGGAACTTCCATCAGTTTCTGGGCTGTCTCCACTCCTTTGTAGACTTCTCTGCAGGAATGAGTTACTTGACTGAAGACATTATAGAAGGAACCTGATATGCCCAAGCCTGCCACTTCCTCTCTGTCTTTTCAGCTTTGTTGCTTACAAGGAGAGACGGTTCTGTTTGCTCTTTGCCACGTGGCAAGGAGCCTGCCTTTGTGAGAGAGACCTACGGTTGCCCAGCTCTGCCAAGATCCCCATGTATATTTCTAACTCAGTGATGGTATATTAGTAAGCCCACCTGGCCACACATTGAAAGCCATGCTGTCCAATTAGCTTCATTAGGTAATAAAGATGATTTTTTAAACCTACGTTTTTATAAGTCCTATATATACATTTCACCTGCTCCCAAACTCTGGGGGGAAAAGAGAGGTGTTATAGACTGACCCTTAAAACTCCAGCATAGTATTTCAGCTTTTTTTCAATCCCATGAAGCTATCCGCACTTGTCCAAAAATTCATTTTTAATTTAAGTTAGTTTCTTATTTGCTTGCAACCAGCCAGACAAAGGGAAACATCACTCAATAGATATTTAATTGAAGCTAAAATTTATAGTAAAACCAACATTAAATTTAGGAGTAAACGTTATAGGATAACATTTAGATGCATTTAAAAGGAAAGAATGCCTTTATCCAGAGTCCTTTAGCTGCTTCCTATGACTTCGAGTTACCCTAGAGCCCAAGTCCTGTGTAAACTATACTGTTGACAGCAGACTCGTTTTTCATTCCATTCTCATCGATCCTATTTTATTACCTTAAGATGCCAGGTTCTTCCTAAATTATAGTCAATTCTATTCATTACTATTTTGTGGTTTATTTCAAATTGATTACAAGACAAATTTAATGATTATCAAACTAGAAGGGAGCATGATTAAGATTTCTGAAAGTAGGTTCATTTTACCTGGAGTCTAGATGTGATATCTTTTAAAATATACTTCTCCTTTTCCCCCAAAGAAATAGTATCAAATTAGTCCTTGCTCTAATGAATTATTACAGAAAACTATTTTTTAAGAATCAAGTAATTTTCATGTCATTCTAAAGTGCATGCTAAAAAAATAGGTAAGATTTAGCACTGTTGGAAATGCAGTAATCTCTCGAAACAGAATTAGTATCTTTATATCTGAAATGAGTAAAAGCATAGGTATGTCACAGGTCCCTTCTTTCTGTATAATTTGTGACAAATTTCCAATGATTTTGTTTTCTTGAAATGCTAAGATAGATGTTGGCCCTATTACTTAGAGTCCTGAGGTCATGTTTGCTGCAAACCAGGAGTCAGAAATAAAATGGATAGACATTGAAAGGACACCCTCGATACAAGACCTCAGAAGAATTTGGGAGACATTTTTGAGTCTTGTTATATATATACACAGGCTCCATCCAGCTCGGCTTTTTGCAAGCAGAGAATGTTAAAATGCTGATTACCCAGGTAGCGTTTGGAAACACTAGGCAGACCCCAGCATTCCGGCACCCCAAATCATCCTCCCCCACTAGCTCATTTCTGGAATTCCACCAGACATCTTGTGTCGCATTTTGGCTTGACATTGGGTCAGTCGTTAAAACGCAAAGGCCACTCAGTTCTGGGATTCATAATGGCTTACGAACCGGACAAGGTGACAAGGTGGAAAGAACCTGTGTTTTAATCCCAGCTCAGTCACATGCCAGGCTCTAGAACCTTGGCCTGGGGACCCGGCTGCAGAGGCTTGCTTGCTGGTACCTGCCACGGTACTGAATGGTTTATAAGAGCGCGTTGAAAGAGAACAATCGCCCCAGCATTCTGCTCCCCAAAGAAAGCTTCAGGCTCTCACAGGCCTCTCTGAGACCAATCCTTTTCGACCACCACCTGGCCACTCCCAGGAGGGTTGGAACCTTCTCAAAGACTCAACCATGCCATCCCTGAGCCAGACCTGTCCACCAACCCCAACCCCTTGCTGCTCTGTGGCAATCGTACTTCAAAGGACCCTTAGCCAGTTTCCATCTCGGTGGTCCATCTCAACAGGACTCCCTGACTTTGACTCTTTCAGGGTATAGAGTTCGGGATATCAGTTCCTTCTACTGATCTCCTTATGACAATTGTTTCGCTTTCTCCCCTGGGGCTTTGCTTTCTGGTTCAGATGGCTTCCCAGTTTTCCAGGGGCAACAACCAACTATGGTATCTGGCCAAATGAAAGAACTTTATCAGAAGACACAGGGAGCACTGTGTTGTGACCTGGTGACAGAGTTTACTAGATAGTAGAGGGTGTTCTTCCTATTCTCACCACTCTTGTCCCCCTTTAGCAAGGCAGCAATCAGAATGGAGCAGATCAGGACAATGCCAGAGCAAACATGGGGAGGGGAGTAGCAGGGGGTTCCTGGGGGAGTCAGGCCAAGCCGGGGTGGGGCATCTTATCCAGCAATGATCTGCGAGCCGCATGGTGGAATAGGAGAAGAAAGGGACAGCAAGGGGGGGCGGTGGCAGGAGGATGCTGGATTGTGGAGGCATGCATAGGGTATTCCAGCACAAGAAGGCAACAATTTCCTCAGTGGACACTAGGTCAGAGGCTACCGGTGAGTTGCCCTGATTCGTAGTCCTTCCTTTACATTTTTAATATTTACAACAAAAGCTAAGATGATTGGTTCATAAGACCAGAATATTTGAAAATTTAGAGTGAGAATCGCAGACTCCTATAACAGAGCTGGCAGGGAGTTTAGAGCTTATCCAGTTCTCCAATAACTCCCTGTGTCAAACTTTTCTTTATATCTCCCCTGACGGAGGCTCCCACAGCCCCTCCTTGGACGTCATTCCCTCAAATGGCAGCCCATTTTGATTGTCAGACCGAATTGTCAGAGTGGTGGGCTCTCTATAAGACTCCAAAATGGAGGGACTCAGTGTCCCCAGACCACCACTATTCACAGATCTGCATCCTAGATTTAAACAAACCATGTTACAGTCTATGAGATTTTCAGTTTGTCTCCCAAGATGGGGTCAAAAACAGGAATACTTTGTTATTAAACAAAGTGTTGATCTCTTCAGGGACCATTTTCAAGTATCCAGTGATTCTGAAGGGAGAGTAGGCAAGGGAAAGAGGGCATTTGCCCTATGACTCCAGAGTTGAGATGGGGTATCAGAGACACACAGTTCCTATTCATTGTTGTATCCTATCAACACATAGTAAGTGCACCCTACGTGCGAGACTCTATGCTCAGAAACAAAGGGGTCCCGCACTCAACGAGCTAGTCTACAATTCAACAGAAGAAATTTCTAGCACCCCGGAACTTTAAGGATGCCCAAATTGCTTCAAGAGCTTAAAAGAACTGCTTAGTTCTCTTACAGGGCTTTGGAACACAGATCAACAGCGCTGGGCTCAGAGAGAGCTGGGTTTCCCAGGAGTAGACCTTTGGAGGTGCCGTGTCCCGTACCCCCGTCTTCAATGTCTCTGTACACCTCCCTCACTTATGTTCTCTCCGGCAGAACAGGGGAAGGATTCATCTCAAGAGGACAGGCAACTAACAAAAGAGGAAATGAAGAATTTCAATTACCTACTGTTCCCATGCTTCAGGGACCTTTTCTCATTTGAAGCCATGCAATATAAAACAAAAAGCCCTGAATATAACTGATTTCAAAGAGATGCAGAACTTGCTGTGATTCTCGAATTCAAACACACTGGAGCCACCAGCTGGCGGGCAGTGCAGCCCAACAGAGTAAGGAGGAGGCTCTGGGAGGACAAACGGCCACTAGGGGGGACCGCAGCTCCAGGGAGCAGAGGGAGACTCCCGCAAGGACGCTGCTGCCGCGTGAATTTCAAAATCCTTAACCATGGATTTGTGCCTCTTCTCTGGGATATCCACTAACAGGAGAGCGCCCGGTGCTGCATTTATACATTAAAAGCAATCATTAGAAGCAAAAGGATATTAAATACGAAGTGACTGAGGTCTCCGTGAAGGGTCAGGAAGTTTAGGGTTTCTTCTCAGTCTGTCCTTGTAATTCCGTCACAATTTTTCCCTTGAACATTTTTTAAAAATTGAACTATCACTAAACATACAATGTTATATTACTTTCAGGTGTACAACATAGTGACTCAAGGATTCTGTACGTTATCGGCGCTCACCACGGTTAAGTGCAGTCCCACCCGTCACCACGCCGTGTTATTACAATATTATTGACTATATTCCCTGTGCTGTACTTTTCATCCCTGTGCTCATTTATTTTATAACTGGAAGTTTGTATCTCTTACTCCCCTTTATCTATTTCATCCATCCCCTTACGATCCTTCACCCTGGTAACCACCAATTTGTTCCCTGTGTTTAATAATCTGTTTTTTGGGGAGTGCCTGCGTGGCTCAGTTAGTTAAGCGTCGGACTCTTGATTTCAGCTCCAGTCATGATTTCAGGTGAGACTGAGCCCCACAATGGGCTCCGCACTGAGCATGGAGCCTGTTTGAGATTCTCTCCCTGTCCTTCTGTCCCCCCACCCCCGCTTGTGCACTCTCTGTCTCTCTCTCAAAAAACAGAAGAATCTCTTTTTTGTTTGTTTCTTTGTTCATTTGTTTTGTTTTCTAGATTCACAGTTTTAGCATGAACACAAAACAAGAGGCAGATGGGATAGATAGGGGTAAACCATCTTGTATGTTGTTGAGGGGCACAGATGCTCAGACCTAGCGATGGGGTCATGATGGAGGGTAGAGTCATCACCCAGTCCTGCTCCACCAAGGTCAAAAACCTTCAAGGCAGCAAACTGTTTGCTACAGACTGGCAAATGGAATGCTTCAGAGGTGAGAGGCATTTCAATTACTTGCCTCTCTTATCAGCCCAAGAATGTGAGGCCTGCCTCTCCCTGTGTAGGACAAGTGCCTAACTGAAAATACCCATTACAAAATGGGCTCAACTTTCAGAAAATTCAAAATAAATACGAGACCAGATGGAAACTATAAAATAACAAAATACAGACTTCTATTTATGTTACAGATGTGCTCACATTACAAAACCACTATCAGTTTGTAAAAGCCTGTGCTTGTTGTGGGTTTTCATTTGAAAGAAATCTTCCTAGTACATTTAAGATAGGTGAAATTGCCAAAATTTGAAGTATGTGAATTTGCCAAAATTTTAGAAACATACCTTTTCAGCGATGTATTTATGGCATACTGAATTACACTAATAACAGGGGGGAAAAGCACAATCTTTATATGAAATCAGTGCCATTCCCATTGTTTTTTTATTCTAAGGTTAGTTATATGCACAACATAATTACCTTATAATGGTAGTAATTAAAATATTAGATGCAAGACGTTACAATTTAAATTTGGGAAGGAAGAATCAGTTGTTCAAAAAACACGATAGACAGAGTAAGGGCAAGCTTAAAAGCAATGGGAACAAAATCTCTACTCAAATCGTTTTCTCCCTTGTTCCTAAATATTTAACATTTCAACCATTTACTATTTAAATGCAAAGATTTCAATCATACCACTGAACTGGAAATTGCTGAGATCTTCAAATATATCATTTACAAAGAAAAAAAATTTGCATGAGCCCCACATTAATTAAAGCTATGGATATACATTTTTCTGGAAAGATTTGAGCCCCAGGTTAATAATCTCTGCTTCTGACTGGAGGTAACATGGGCTCTAAGGAAAGATGGAATATGGAGAAGCTGAAAGGCCCATCCACCCCAAAATAGCATCTGTCCCTCCCGCCCCCAGGCAACCAGCGTAGCAGGCAGACAATGCCTCGGGCAACGAACCTGTAGGGTCTAAATTTTGCACAGGATTTACCCAGAGCAGCAGTCTTCATGCAGGCCTGTGGACAGCTGAACGTCCAGCAGCTGGGCCTGTGGGCTGTTGTGGGCAGTATGGGTCAGGTCAAGCAGCTGCACCCCAAGTCTCTTGCCCCCAATTCAACCCGAGCAGCTACATCTGTTTACAAATTGGGCTTCCAAGTACAATTTTATTGGAAGAAAAGGTTTTTTGCTGCTAAAAAATATTAGAGGATTTGAACGTGCTGAAAAGCTTATCGCCGGGTGGTTTTTATTTGGGGGATCATCAGTGGTTATTTTCCTATTTTTGCATTCCACATCTATGGGGCGTCTCCATCAGGTGGAGGCCAGCAGCTGGAGGCCAGCAGTGCCCATGGTCAAAGAGTTCACCCGAGGCAGAGCAAAGGAGTTGAAAGTTTATTGAATATACTTCAAGGGAGTGGTGAGCAGGACAGCAAAGGACAGACTGTCCCCAAGGAGGCAGTGGGGAGTGGGGGATGGGGGCTGGAGTTGAGGGGGAAGGTGAGGAGGTGTGGGAACGAATGGAATTCTCTGTGTTTCGTACCTGTGCTGTAAGTAACCCATTGGTCAGGTAGGGCTTCTGGCGATTTTCAGGCGAGTTGCCTAATGGGTCTGTTTTCAACCAGGGGAGGGGGGGGTCCCTGTGGGCCCCCCTATCTGACTCAGGCTTCCATTGTTCAAGTCGGTTGCCTAAAAACGGCCTCTACAGCATCTTCCAAATTTTCAACAATGAAGAAGTCTCACTTTGGTAATTAAAACACACACAAAGTTATATTAAAATAAAAGAATGCGTTTTGCCTACTTCTCAAAAAAAAAGTGCTGAAAACAGGCTTTCCGCTGGGATCGGGGCATTTTGAATGTGAGTTGCAGTTTTCAAACATAAAGCACAGCTGTTTTGTCTCTTATCCTGAAGCTGTGAAAAAGGGGAAAGATTCTGAAAGCAGGAACAGGAAAAGACTATTGAGAAAAGTGGCTGCTATTTCTAGGCTAATGTCTCCCTGGCAACACTGTTCTAAGAGGCGATGCCTTCCTACATGGTCTTATTGGGATTCATGAGTGATGAATCCAGAGGATTCACACGACCCAAAGTCAGCAGAGACCAGGAGAGATTTGAGCCGAAGCAGAGTCAGGACAGGCCAGAGAACTGTGACTGACAGTTCACTGCAGTCAGTGCTGCAGCCACCTGGTCCCCTGAGACCAGCAGTAAGGTAGGAACAGAAGAAAGGTCTTACTGGGTTGACAGCCATTGCAGGTAAGGATGAGGGTTCTGGGATGTAAGAGGGTGGAAGCCCTCAGACACTGTAGGTGAAGAAAAAGTGCAGCTTCCAAGGAAAATTTACAATGGGCAGAAGAAGAGCTTAGTCAACAATTAGTACAGGAAACTGCAGCATCATAAAAAAGGGGTACTGGAAATTGGGAGTGAGGGATGATTTAGAAGTGAGAAACTCAAAAGCCATCATCAAAAACCAAAAAACAAAACAGACACAAAAACAAAACCAAACCACACAAAACCCCTAAGCCCAGGGAAATTTTAGAACAAAGTGCAACAGATAAGAAAAGTCCTCGTTTTCCCGAGTAGATCACAGAGATTCTCCGGTCAGTTGTGTGAAGCAATGCATGAGTGCATGAATGCAAGGAAACAGAGATACACTAGAGATTTAAAAACCAAAACAGGAAACTTGCATCAGAAAAGCATAAAAAACATACATAATGGAAACTGCACTGCAGCTGGTACGGGAGAGCCTGAGCACCCTTCCCCGTCAGCATACACCTAGGGCAATGGTTCTCGAAATGTGGTCCCCAGCCCCACAGCCCCAGCTGCACCTGGGAGCTTGTGCGAAATGCAAATTCCCAGGCTCTGCCTCAGACCTAATGAATCACGAACCCCTGCAGAGAGGGCCAGAAGTCTGTGCTTTAGCAAGCCCACCAGGTAATTCTGACGCTCCCTAGATTCTCAGAACCACTGGTCCAGAGGCATTAAAATCGTCAGGAAAAGCTACCTCTTGAACACAGTCAAGCAAAGCAAGGACCATCAGAAGAGCGTTATGCCAAATGTAGCCAGTTGAAGACTGCGAGTCAGCCTTAAGCCCCCATGGCTAGAACGCTCACCAGTCTCTCCACCCCAGTTCGAGTCACCACTGTCGCCTGGACTACTATCATAGCTCGGTAACCCTCTGTCTTGTTTTGGCCAGGGAAGTCCTGGCTTGAACCTATCGTCCTGGTGTAAAAGTTCTCATTTTCCCTCATGAAATTGTCCAGATTTTAAAGATCATTATATGGCTCTCCTAGTGACAGCCTCCTGACCATTTCTGCTGTTTCTATTCTTGCTCATCTTCAACATGTTCTCTTTCCAGAAGCTAAAAATATCAATTTTCCATCTTACTCTTCTTCTACAAAACCCTTCAATGACTTTTCGGGGCTTTGAGTTAAAACTCAAATGCCCGACAGGGGTCCAGAGTGCTTACCTTCCATCTTCATCTAATTCCATATTCCTCCATGCTTTCTTTATTCCAAGTACATCAGCCTCCCGTCAGTACCTTCCCAAGCCAAGTTCACGGACCTCAAGGCCTCTGCATGTGCTGGTCCTTCTTCCTGAATGACGCCCAATCTCCATCCCTATTCCAATGTCAGGTAGTAGGCTCTTATTTTCATTTAAGAATATTGCAAATGATTTCTCAGATATTCTTTGAAGGTATTGTTTTAACGACTGCATAATTTCCCATCATGTGGATGTGACATAATTTACTTAAGTAGTCCCTAAGATTATTGACTAAGACTGTTCCCGATTTTCTTGCTATTATTAGCGAAACCGTTACATGAATTAGTTATGGTTCTTGGTTGCAACCAACTTAAACTAGCTCAGGCAAAAGGGGAAATTTATTGAAATGATATTAGAGTCTCTCCATAAATGGAACAAGGGTTAAACAATGAAACTGCAGGAAAGGCAGGGTTAGAGGACATAAATGTTACCAGGACACACTCGATAAGTGAGAGATCAGATAATAGAGACAGATAGTATGTACATGAGCATATATCCACACATACATATGTATACATATGTATATCATACTCTCTAGTCCCAAGTTCAAAATTCCCCAAGGAAGGATTCTAATCAGCTCAGCTTGGGTCAAGTGCCCTCTTGGATCAATCAGCTTCAACAGCATTTGTACAAACCCCACGGTTACCGAGGAGGATGAAGCCCAGAAAAAGCAGACTGTTCTTCCCAGAACAAAGGCAGAGAAATTCTGATCAAACACAATTATGAACATCTACTACAGATGAAGACATTTCTTTGTAGGGAAATGGGAGAGGGGTTTTTAAAAATCTATGCATATTTTAAAATAACTTAATTAAGACTTAAAAAAATGATTTTTAAAACCCCTAATTCCAATCTCTTAAAAATCTTTTATTTTTTGCTATTTCTTTCAAAAACTTTCCCACTTGTATAACAGTTTTGTACAGTTGCATTCAAATTAAAAAAAAATCATATATTAAGGCTTTAGCTTGTTAACATGTTATCAAACATTTTTTTCACGGTTCTGCATTGTCTTTCTTGTTTTTCCTTTTTATCTCATTATGGAAAATAGCTTTGCTCACGACTACTACTATTACTACTAAGGGCTAAATTTTGTATGAGACGTCTTGTGTGCTGGACACTGTGCTACACACATTCTTATATTTTAATGCATTTAATATTGGCCTGTGTGCCTTAGTCCCGACCTCATGACGTAGGTGAAATTATTATTTGGAAGAGGAAACTGAGGCACTGAGAAGTTAAGTGACATGTGTCCCGAAGTGGCAGAGCCAGAGCTCAATCCCAGGGAGACCGGCTTTTAGATCATCCGTGACAGCAACACAGAGAGGAAGCTGCAAAAACACCACACATGATCCTGACTCCCTGAGGCCACGTCTGCTTACATTTCAGTATAACTTCCTCACATTTTGTTTTGCTTGCCTTCCTACACACCAAGATGGATGGCAAATATTTGGCACATATCACACCATTTCCTACCCTGACCCCCATCCCACCCCAAACAACGACATCATTCATACCATTCTCCCACTGCGCCCAGATATGGCCTCAAAATCTACCTGAAAAAAATAAAATAAAATAAAAAAGCACTCACTCACCATCAGCTGTGGTTGATAGACGGCCCACAACTATAAACAACTACTGTACCACATATCATTATGATTCTTGCAGATCCCTATGCTGTTAAAGACCTTTTAAACACATCACTTTTCAGGCACCTTCCATTTCCTAAAGATAATCATTTAAATTATTTAAGTATTTTCCTATTATAAATAGTACCAGGCTATCTTTAAATAATACATAATGCTAGAATGAATAACATCAATTTTGTCTTGACTTCTATTTTTTTACTTAGAATTGGTTCCATTAGGAAACATGAATGTCAGTCCTTTTATATCACAACTTCCTCAATTTTCAGTTTTTCATTTGTACTTATTTCTCCAGCAGCTGCACTGGGGCGGGGGGCAGAGGGGCAGGAAAAGGAGGTACAGAATGATACAACAGGGAAAAGGAGGGTGCTTCTTCCTTACTCCTGATGTCCCCAGTGAAACACCTGGCCCCTTTTCTCACCCCCTTCCTCCCTTTTCCTGGGCAGGAGTGGGAGTGGAGCAGTTTGGGGCTAAAAATCAGTCATGTTTGGAATTGCCCCATCCTTTCTGAACCAAGCCTGCCTTCAGGAAGCATCTGTTCTGCTCAGCCCCCTGCATGCTGACATCCACGTCAGGGAGACATTTGTGGGTACAGCTGTCTAATCCTAGGGTTCAGTTAGGAAATTGGGTAGTTCATAAACATATTCATATCATATCATAAAGGAGGGCATATTCTCCAATAGGAGCTTTATCGGTAACATAAGGGGAATATTTTAGCCCATCTGCCCAACTCGTATTTCTTTTTTTTTTTTTTAAAGATTTTATTTATTTATTTGACAGAGATAGAGACACCCAGCGAGAGACGGAACACAAGCAGGGGGAGTGGGAGAGGAAGAAGCAGGCTCATAGCAGAGGAGCCTGATGTGGGGCTCGATCCCATAACGCCAGGGTCACGCCCTGAGCCTAAGGCAGATGCTTAACCGCTGTGCCACCCAGGTGCCCCCCAACTCGTATCTCTAAATCAGTTCAGAACTTAGGCAGAGAAGATGGGTGCTCTTCACTGTTCCCCAAACCCTCAATAAGTTGAAATACTTAGAGTAATTTTCATGATATTTCCCAAACTCTAACATATTTTAAACCATCTTTGCATTTTTATACACAGTTACGCTGTGCCTAAACTTACTTGTTTCTGACCATTTTGTCTCAAAATTTGGGCAATTTGGCTACATTTTCACCTGGCATTTATGTTTTACAAGTGACAGGTCTGTGGCCAGCCTGGGTGCTGTTTCTTTATAGGTAGTTTTGCTCCTGTATGAATGTTTTAAAAATCATTTCTAAAAATTACTGTTACTTTTTTAAAATTTCAAGTTACGCCTAAAGATGATTGTCTTTTCATTGATTTTGCCTGGATCGTGGTAAACTAGTTCCATTTACCCATTATATTTATTTGTTTTTATTTTTTAAGCTTAGGAAAATATCTTTCTCTTTGATCATGGTGGATGCCCCTATTGTCCTTGCTTTTGTTTATTTGTTGTTGTTTTCATCACCAGAAGCACCTGTTGCCACTGGATTAGACCTCCAATTCTTGTCCCCCATGTTGTTCATCTTCTCTGCCATGTTCATTTCTTTGTTCTCCCTGCATTTTTGGAAAATCTTCTGAAGTTTGTCCTCTACATCTCTGACTGAATTTTTACCATGTTAACTCTGCTCCTTCCTGCTTCTATTTCTGTGCTTGGCACATATGTGAACATTACATGTTTCCTGAACAAATAACAGATGAATGATTACTCTAGGATTTCAGTTTTCTATTTGCTCCCCTCTCTGCTCTCATGTATTTCTTTTCATACAATGCCATTGTGTTTCATGGAAGCGACGCTTTTTCTAGTTCTTTGCACACATTTCACAGTCATGTCTTTCTACATCCTAGAAGTTCCCCCAAACAGTTTTCTCCCGGTTCTTATGATAAACTAATTTTCAGATTTCAGATTTCTCTGAGTTTTGAGAATGATGCTTTCTTCCTTTTACTTGGTAACACTTTTCCCCCATGAGACCCACATTTCACTCTGTCTTCTCATCCTAAAATGAGGTGGGCTCCATCAGAGCTTGTGTTGGATAATACCTACACGGAGTCCATGTTCTCACTTGGCCCCACTCCAAGTGCAGTGGATTGAGTCCCTTCTCGGATCTACATCTGATGTCCGTGCATGATAGTTGATGCACACACTTTTTAGCTAGCCCCCAATCCCAATTTCTAGCCGGATTTCATCTAATAGGGATAAGCCGAAACAAAATAGAATCTCGCCCTGCCGCTCTGCGTGAGTCCCAGATGCTCTGAACAGATGGAGTTCATAAAGCACGACAGTCCCCATGCGCTGACACTACTCCCCGGCCGCTCCCACCGCAGCTCTTTACTTGTGGGAATCAAACCTCCCAGGATGAAACTCAGTCCTCCATTACTTCCTGCCCAGTTGTTTCCTGAAAGTGTTTTATTCTGCTGAATACAGAGAAAAAGAGGTACAGATGGGAAACAGGGACAACACTGACTGCTTCAAAAGAAAAGCGCCAACACAGGAGAGGGAAGTCTGCCCATTTTTCCATTTGGTGCAGAACTTCCGTTTCTGAACGACAGACAAAAAGGTGGCTCATCCCATCTTTGTTCTGGTTTGCATAGCACGGCATAGATGACTAGTGGTGTTCTCAAAATCAGCTACTTGGGCTTTGCAATTACTGTAAAATTCTTCCAGAATCTGGCACTGGGTTGCCTAGTAGTCAAGCAACATTACGAGGTGGTCTTCATAACATAGGCTTCCAGTGTCAGAAAGGTTTCCATTTGCATCCTGGCTTCTCCACTCACTGGCTTGCTGACCTTGGGAAAATTACTTCCTATCTCCAGGTCTCGTAGGCTCATCTGTAAAATGGGATGATACTAGTGTCCAATCCGTCCAAGTGTTTATGGAAATAATCAGGTTAAGCATCTATCACACAGTAAATGCAGATACTCTTAGTGCTGTTGTGTTTCCATCTTTATCTCCACAGGTATTATCCACTAATTTTCCTATTTCTTATATGATTCATGAATATTCATTGTTTTGGAAAATGTTGTCAAGCAAAAAAGAAAATAAGTGTAAATCACCTAGAATCATACCATGCAGAAAAACTGCTTGGACATTTCGTGTGTTTTTTCTGTTTTCTTCCCACAAGTGTTTGTGTGCCGGGAGATATGGGGAGAAAGGTGGGTATCTAAGCAGAAGCAAGCCAATCCTACTTTCTGACCATTTTTTCACTGTTTTCTACAGGTGTCTTCTCTATTACTATTCTTTGACATTCTGATGGCCGCGTAATATGCCATTGTATGGTTATGGTGGAGCTTATTTTATTTAACTCATCATGGGACATTTAAGATTCCTGAAATAATTTTACTATTAGAAACACGTAGATAGACATTCTTACACACCTTTCCTCTTTGTCTATGTTTTTGGTTTTTTTTTAAAACAAATTTCTGTCAGTGGAAGTGCTGGGTCAAATGACACGTAGGTTTTGTAGGTGCCTCTTACGTACCCCTGAATCGCCCTCTGCAAAGTTCATAGTGGTCGCCAATGAGTCTTCCCTTCAACAGCACAAAAATGATAACTCCTTCTTAATGTAATTATTAAGAATGAACATTTTAATAAGCTCATTGGTAGTTTAAGTTTCTTTTCCTTTTTTTTCTGTAAATTGCCTAATTGTGTTGTTTTCTGTTTTTAATGAGGCTTTTTTCCATTGACTTTTAAGAGAGCTCTTTATTTAATAATTAGTTTAGTCCCTTATCAATAATAGATATTTATTAAATGTTTGGTATAATTCACTGGTCCTGTTATACTGGCCTGTGGTTTACTTTGTGGGAAGGTTTTTATTTTTATTTTTTTAGAGATTTTATTTATTCATTCAACAGAGATAGAGACAGCCAGCGAGAGAGGGAACACAAGCAGGGGGAGTGGGAGAGGAAGAAGCAGGCTCATAGCGGAGGAGCCTGATGTGGGGCTCGATCCCAGAACGCTGGGATCACGCCCTGAGCCAAAGGCAGATGCTTAACTGCTGTGCCACCCAGGCGCCCCTGTGGGAAGGTTTTTAATCATAGATTTAATTTCTTCAGTAGGTATAGGACTTTTCAGATTTTCTAATTCTTTTTGAATCAGTTTTGTTACTGTATGCTTTTCTAGCAATTTGTGCATGCCATCTAAAATTCCAAATTATTTACCAGAAATGCCTTTATAATAACCTCTTTTTACTTTTTGTATTTGTAAGATATGTATTGATGTCCCTTTTTTCATTCCTGACTTGTGAAATCCCTTTTTCCCCTGATGAGTTTTGCCAGAGGACTGTCTATTTTCTTAAAAACTTTACAAAAGTTTTATATTAAGTTCTTTTGTTGTAATGACTTTCTTTCCATGTTTCCCCCCTCTCAAAATCAGATAAATATTTATTTGTATTTTTTAGTTGTTTTCCTTCATAGTTATTAAATTAAAATTTTAAAATAAAAATATGCCCATATTTAAAGAAAATACACCAAACGGTTCAGAAAGGTGGAATATGAAGACTTACATTGTCTTCACCCCCACTCCCTGCTGTACTTCTCAGGGTTTGTGTAACGAGTTCTTGTGTATACTTCTAGAATTTATTTATGCCTGGACCAGTGTGTGTGTGTGTGTGTGTGTGTGTGTGTTATTTTGATACATTTTTGGACAAACATGGGGCCCAAGAATCTGCATTTTTAGAAAACCATCTGAGGTGATTTGCACCACCCTTGCATATTATGATTCTGATCTGGGGACAAGATCACTGGGGAAAAGGTTGCTTTTCCAGAGGAAGCAGGGAGAGGTATAATAAAAAAGGAGCAAAAAACTAAAACAGTGGCCACCTACCACCACCAGCTGCCATTGATTAGTCCCCTCCTATGTGCCCTACACTCTTTTTTTTTTTTAAGATTTTATTTATTTATTTAAGAGAGAGAGAGAGAGCACATGAGAGAGGGGTAGAAGCAGGCTCCCCGCTGAGCAGGGAGCCCTACACGGGGCTGGATCCCAGGACCCTGGGATCATGACCTGAGCCAAAGGCAGCCACTCAACCGACTGAGCCACTCGGGGGCCTCCTGCCCTGGACTCTTTTAGGCACCTTTATGCCTGTTACCTCCTTCTGTCCTCACAGTGCTGTGAGGCCATTTTAGGGCTGCGCAGCTGAAGGAAGAAGTGCTGGTAAGTGGTGGCACCGAGACGTGAACCCACGCTTTCAAGGCCTATGTTCCTTTCCTGCTCTGCGCGGCCTCCTTCGCGCTTCACCTGCGTGAAGCAGGAGGTGGGTGAGTGCACCCCTGTACATTACTGTCCTTGACTGGGGAGGTGCTGGTGGTGGCAGAATTGTTGGTGCTCGATCCGGGGATGGGCCAAGTGACGAAGAGGGTAGGAATGGCTGAGTCACTGGGGAATCTGGTGATACGGAAAGCCAACCTGAATGATGAGAGCTCAAGTAGTTTTCCTTCTAACTTTAGGCTCAGTTTGGCCACTGGCGGTGCCTCATTTCTCAGGCAACTCTTCAGTCAACCGTCCTGTGAGTCACTGTCACTAAAAAACACTGAGTGTGATTATAGAAACCCACTAGGCACCAAGAACAGCAAAGCATTTGGAGTCTGGGAAGGCCCCAAACTAAAATTGCCAAGATCTCCTTCCTTCTAATTTTTAAATCCGTGTGTGCTTCTTGGAAAATTTAATCCACATGTTTTGGGATCATTTCTACTAAACCCACCAAAATGTAGTTTTATAAAACCCATTTGATGTCTAAGAAGCCTGATGGACTTTCTCTTTCTTTCTTTTTTTTTAAAGATTTACTTATTTTAGAGAGAGAGAAAGAGAGAGAGCATGAGCAGGGGGTGGGGCAGAGGGAGAGAATCTCAAGCAGACTCCCCACTGAGCACAGAGCCTGACACGCGGGACTCAATCTCACAACCTTGAAATCATGACCTGAGTTGAAATCAAGACCCGGTTGGACACTTAACCAACTAAGCCACCCAGGTGTGCCCACTTTCTTTTTTAACCACAAGCCTCTAAAAGCACACCCTTTCCCACCCCATCCCTAATTTCTAAAGCAGGAAGTTAGATTTTGTCAAAAAGTAAGCCTAGTACCTGAAAACAGGCAATATCAGGCCTCACCTAGCGTATGAAAAGCGACAAGTTTGAAGTCTAGACAAATATGTTCTCTCATTTCCCAGAAAAGTTCCCCAGCAGCTGTGGGAAGAAAGCCCACCATGCTGCAAACTCGGCCTCCTCCACAGACAGCCCTTCGCCTGGCAGGGGAACACAAGATGTATTCCAGACCCTTGTTTTTAATTCAAAGAGAGCTCTGCCCACTTTTCTCAGGGTAGCATTCTGGAAGCCCAACTTAGTGATTCATTCCAGTGAAATCCACAGGATACCAAACCATGATGAACAGACTTCAAACTGTTTCCGTCTCACTCCCATGGAAGTGTTTCTTTGGGAAGAGCATCCTAGACTTTGCCAGGTGCCGATCACCCAGAGCCTCTTTGGGGATACCTGAAATTGAAGGAAAATAGTGAGCATTTACCCACAGCACAGTTC